>NC_138210.1:52666674-52944174 GCF_964194415.1 Vipera berus | reverse complement strand
TGAAAGGTTAGAAAAGAGAAAGCAAAGGTCCTTATTGAAGCTTTTCAGCGCCTGCAAGAAAAGCACAGACAGCATAAACACAAACATATTAACTATTATATATAAAAAAGGAAGGTGTAATTTCTACCCGTCATCTAGAGTAGACCAGCGTTTCTCAACCGTGATACCTTTAAGGTGTGTAGACGTCAACTCCCAGAATTCCCCAGCCAGCCTTGTTACAAAAGGCGGGCTCTCCTTCCAGCTCTCCAGCCCGCCAAAATGTTATCAGCACTGACCTTGATTCTCACACATATGAATTGTTTTGGCTAACTGAGAACTATGCATCCCCCATCCCTCTTCCTTCATCTAATATCTCTACACTAAAATGTGGCAATGGGGACAAAAAGAAAATGCCTTCAGTTCGGTTTGTCACAGCGCTGACATTCGGCTCCCCTTAAAAGAAAGGAGAAATCCTGCGAATCAAACAAAAGACAAAAGTTAAGAACCCCGCCCTCCCCTCGGTTTGTTTGGATGTTTATCCATAAAATTTACGTATACGTCTGTCAGCTTTCACATCAGTACACTTCACCCAGGTGGCTTCTGATAATGGATATGCCTTCCACGGCACTAAATATTGCAATTTCCCCTTTTGTACAATCTTGCATCAAGTGCAAGTGGTAGGGAGTTGACGTCCACACACCTTAAAGGTGCCAAGATTGAGAAACGCTGCCCTAGAATCTCTTTCTCTCTCTTTTTTTTTTCTTTTTCTCCTTGCTCTGGTCCACAGACCCTCTGTGCCATCTTTGCTTCCTTTTTCACTTCCGCTCTTTAGGTCCTCCACAAAGTTCCCGAGGCCAGAAAGGCCCCTCGACCCAAAAAGGCCAAGGAGTCCCGGCCCAAAGTCAAGAAGCTGAAGTACCACCAGTACATGCCTCCCGATCAGAAGGGGGAGCAGGCTCCCTTGCCCATGGACGCTGCCTACGCTCACCTCCTGCAGCAACAGCAGGTTTTTCTGCAGCTCCAGATCTTGAATCAGCAGCAGCAGCCCATGCCCACGTCCCCAGCAACCTTCTGCGTTCAGGCTCTCCACGCAGTCCCCGCCAGGTAACTCTTAGCTTTGCCCTGAGAACACCACAGGTATGGTTTGCAGGCAGCGTCAGTCTGCAAGGGAAATCCCAAAAAGTCAAGAGGAGACATACCTTTTCTGCCCTTGTGACTGTCGGTTGGAATTTTTTTCCTCCCTGAAATTAGGATCTCTCCCTCCCCCCCCCCCCGTTGGTCTTTCAGAAGACCTGGTTAGGTGCCCAAGGGTGATGAGGAGCCCCTTTACCCAGCTGTGTCCACACCTTTAGATTACATATTTCTTGGAGGCTGCAGGTAGCTCTCAACTTATGACCACATTTGGGACCAGCGTTCCTGTTGCTGAGCAAGGTGGTTTGTCAGTGAATCACGCCCAATTCTATGACCTTTGTGGCCATGGTTGTTAAGCAAATCACTGCAGTTGTTAAGTGAATGACACAGCCATCAAGCAAATCTGGTTCTCCACCCCCCCAATTGACTTTGCTTGTTGGAAGCCGGCTGGGAAGGTTGCAAATGGCGATCCCATGATCCCAAAACATTGCAAGTGTCGTCAATATATGCCGGTTGCCAAGCGCCTGAATTCTGATCACATGACCAAGACAGAGATTGCTGCGATAGCCATAAGTGCAAGGAACAGTCGCAACTCACTATTTTCAATGCTGTTGTGACTTTGAACCGTCACTAAATGAATGGCTGTAAGGTTGAGGTTGTTTTGGTCTTTAATTTGCCTTTTATATATAAGGTAAAGGTAAAGGTTCCCCCGCACATGCGTGCTAGTCGATTCCGACTCTAGGAGCCAGTGCTCATCTCCGTTTCAAAGCCGAAGAGCCAGCGCTTGTCCGAGGACGTCTCCGTGGTCATGTGGCTGGCATGACTAGACGCCAGAGGCGCACGAAACGCTGTTACCTTCCCACCGTAGTGGTCCCTATTTTTCTACTTGCATTTTTACGTGCTTTCGAACTGCTAGGTTGGCAGAAGCTGGGACGAGTAACAGGCGCTCACTCTGTTACGCGGCACTCGGGATTCGACCCGCCAAGCTGCCGACCTTCTGATTGACAAGCTCAGCGTCCTAACCCACTGAGCCACCGCGTCCCTCTTTTATATATATAAAAGTGTAAAGTGTTTTATGATTGTGTGTTGCCCAGAGTTGCAGTTTGAGATGGGCAGCTATACAAAATAAAGAAATGAACAGGGTGGCCAACACCATGCAGTTACAGACTGTACTTTTTTTTACTTTTTTTGACCTCGCTTGCCATCTTGCAGATAGTGTGCCCTGTTTGCAGAGGGTTCACTCTTGACTCATGGCACAGCTCGCTGTTGGATGCTGCTAAAACATTTATATTTCTTTTTGCTAAGATCCCGAGACTTGCCACTTATTCTCTACTTCAAGGAATTGCTCTCCAATTAAGATTAAAGTGTGTGTTGCTTTCCAATTAAGCAAGGAACATACTGCTATTTTTATTTCTTTGACTTTTTGGCTTTGGGGAAGATACCCCAGAAGTGTAAAAAGCACTTGTTAAATTAACTGACCGTTTTTATTAAGTACCAAAATTCAGAATTAGTTACTCAAGAGAAGCATCTGCTGAAATTAGTCATGGTTAATTCACCACAAGTCCCAATAATTGCAATGGGACTTAATTGCGATTAGCATAAACTATCCACGAATTCTAGAAACAACTTGCGTAGCTTGGCAATATATAAGCATACAGTATTAAATGAATACACTGAATGCATTACAGGTTGTCCTCAAGTTACGACCACATGTGTTGTAATAAAACACTGTTCATATTTGCACACATGTCATGCAGTATGTCATTATCCTCCCGCTCCTTATTCTGGAGCTCTTCGACTAGCCTTAATTAGTTTCTTCTAGCCTTAATTAGTTTCTTCTCTGTCTTAAGAACTGTTGAAGGCTAGCTTAGGGCCGGTTTGGTGAATTGTATTATTTGTCTTTACAGAATTCTCTTTTATTCCTTCTTTGAAGAGCCTAGGAAAGAATGGCTGGCTTTCCTCCTCCACATTTATTCTACTCAATAATGTTGTGAGGGACTTTTGTGGGGAGCCATTGATTGATTTAAAAGCAGGAATTCAGTTTCTTTACTAAGCGGGAATTTAAACCTACAGCTCCCAGTTTAAACTACTCGGCATAATAATAATAATAATGCACTCGTGACCTCCCGGTTAGACTACTGCAACGCTCTCTACATGGGGCTGCCCTTGAGGACCACTCGGAGGCTTCAGCTGGTGCAGAATGCGGCCGCGCGAGTTGTGATGGGAGTCTCCCGATACTCCCATGTAACACCTCTTCTCCGCGAGCTGCATTGGCTTCCAGTTGCCCTCCGGATGAGATTCAAGGTGCTGGTAATGAACTATAAAGCCCTAAATGGCTTGGGTCCGGACTATCTAAGGGAACACCTGCTGCCGGCATCAACTTCCCATCGTCCTGTGTGCTCCCATAGGGAGGGCCTCCTTAGGGTGCCGCCGGTTAGGGAATGCCAGCGGGTGATCCCCAGAGGGAGGGCATTCTCTGTGGGCGCGCCTGCCCTTTGGAATGATTTACCTGTGGAACTCCGGACTGCCCCCGACCTGCGCTCGTTTCGCCGGGACCTGAGAACTTGGCTTTTCGATTTATCCGGCCTGGACTGAGGGAGGTTTTAGTTTTAAATTTTAACATTGTTTTATTGTTGGGCTATTATTAATTTAATTCTTTTTAATTCTATTTTTATCTTAATTTATATTGTCTTTTAAATATTGCCCTGTAAACTGCCCTGAGTCCTTCGGGAATAGGGCGGTATAGAAAACTAAATAAATAAATAAAATAAATAAATAAATAAATATATAATAATAATAATAATAATAATAATAATAATAATAATAATAATAATAATAATAAAATAATAATAATAATTTGTTAAACCTGTATGCTGCCCAGCTTTCAATAAATTTAGGCCTTTGTCACGTGGACTAATCTCATTTTATTTTTATGGTCTGAGGCAAAGCTGTCCTGGAGCAATAGTCCCTTATTTATTTTCTTTCTCTGCTTCTCTCTCTCTTTAACCCAGCAATGCTCCAGAGCAACTTTTGAATTTCCCTGGTACTCCGGCTTCCACAAATGGGCCTCCAACGCTCCCTCTTCCTTCTCCGGCCACCCCAATCTCCCCTTTGCCACCAAAACCAGAACTGTTACCTGCCAACTTAGAAGAGCTCACGGTAGGTTTGGGGGTTTAATCAGCTCGAGTCGCCTAACACGATGTTAGGTAAATGACTGGCAAAGTATTGGTTAAGTATTGTGAATTCCAGTCCCAATTTGGGTGACTTTGGGCCAATCACCAGGAGACGATGAGTTTCAGTCCCGCCTTAGGCATGAAAGCCAGTTGGGTGACCTTCGGCCAGTCACTCTCACCCCAACCTACCTGACAGGGTGGTGGTTGTGGATAAAATAAGAGGAGGAAGGAGTATTAAATATGTTCGCTGCCTTGAGTTGTTTATAACAATAAAGGTGTGATCAAAATCTAATAAATAAATAAACATGTCTTATGAGGAGAAGAGGTTAGATGATAATAGGGAACCAAGGAGTAAACCAATGCAACCAATCCATTTTGCTTAGTCATGTTCAAGTTAATGTTGTCTGTCTTTTCCCTGGGTTGAGTACATTTTCCAGTCACGGTTATCGTATCATTGCCTGCCTGATTTCTGAGAAAAAGCAAGCCAGGGAGATGAATTTGGCCTCCTCAGGACCCTCTGAGGAAGGAAAGGGTATCCATGACAAGACCAATGGCTTTGGTTTCCAGACATAATCAGGAAGAGATTGGAAAATTCACCAAACTGGATATTCTATCTGTGCTTACATGAAGCATAACCCATACCTCAGCTCTCTGTAAAAGATCAGAGTCCACATTTTTTGTGTGTCAGTGTGTATCAGTTAAACATGCATGTACTTGCTGAGGGCCACACTAGATTTCAGGCAGCAGCGTAAAAGTGCTGGAGTGGGGGGGGTCTGTCTTACAATAGAAATCTCCAACATATCTCAATGACTGAGGTAATTCCATGGTCACCACGGATGCCACAATCTCCTGTGGACTCAGTACCATCAGGTGGCAAATTGAAATCCCAAAGCAGAATGCAGATCATCCTCGACTTACAACCATAATTGGGACCAGAATTTCTGTCTTAAGTTGTAAGTTGAGTCAGACCTGATTTTCGAATCGTTTTTACAATAGTCGTTAAGTGAATCACCACGACCGTTAAGCGAATCCGTGGTTGTTAAGTGAACACGGCAGTTGTAAGTGAGAATCCATTTTTCCAAATGAGCATTTTATGTTGAAAATTAGCAGAAAACTTTGTGCGACTGCAGGACACTGCAACCAGTCGTAAATGCAAGCTGGTTGCCAAGCACCCAAATTGCGATCCTATGATTGTGGGGATGGTGCACAGGTGTGAGGACCGGATTTTTATCAGCACTGTTGTAACTTCAAAAAGTCAATATTATCAACCAGGCCACAAAATCCAGCTGAGCGACAGGAAGGCTGGTACACTAGCAGTGATCCCAACTGTTCCCTTAAGGCAGGGGTAGGCAACCTCGGTTCTTTTATGACTCATGGACTTCAACTCCCAGAATTCCTGAGTCAGCATAGCATAGCTGACTCAGGAATTCTGGGAGTTGAAGTCCATGAGTCATAAAAGAGCCGAGGTTGCCTACCCCTGCCTTAAGCCCACCTTCACCCAGAGCACCTCACATCTGGTTGTCTGCTAAAAAGAGCCTCTGAAAGCCTGTAACAATTCATGGACGACAATAGCCATCACTCCTCCTCCCCCCTGGGGTCTCAGCTGGTGCACAACCTCCTCCAAGATAAGTCTGTGAATAATGGGAGGCTTTGTTACACGTTGGCCTGCTATTCTATTAACAACAGCTGAAGTCCGGGACTGTTGAGGATCTGACAGCCAGACACTGAAGGCGGAAACCAAGGCCAGTGCGGCAGTTTGGCGCACTTTCAAACATTGGGCCTGAAGTCCCTCAGTGCAGCCTGCCTGCAGATTTCCATCACACTTCCCTCAGGACGGTCCTGCCTGCTCGCTTTTGCTCTGCTTGCCTCGTAGAGGTCCCATAATCATAGAATTGTGGATTGGGAAAGAGTCACAAGGCTCCTGTATTTCAAACTTTGGCAATGTGGAGGAAAATCAGTTAAGCCCAATTTCCAGAGATGGAGTTTGTCCTCTCTCCTCCAAAGAATCAAATCGGGGATTTTTTCCCCCCACTGCTTATGGAAATAGGGAGCACATGAAAAACATAACTCTACCCTCAAGCGCCAGCGCTTCTCTTTGGCTTCCCATTCCTCTAATGCCTTTTCTTTCTATGCCGGGACATTCAGTTTTGCTCTGCAGAAAGTTTTTTAACTGAGAAGTGAAATACCAATGCATGAAAGGGCCTGAAGAGGGGAGCAACCATCGGAATTTTGAATCTGGGTCATAAGTATCTTTTTGGGATGCTCTGTAATTTCAAACAGTTGTGAAGTGACTAGTCATAAGTCAAGGACCACCTGTTCTCCGTGCATTTGATTAATATAGATCAGGGGTCTTCAAACGTGGCCCTTTTATGACTTGTGGACTTCAACTCCCAGAATTCCTCAGCCAGCGTGCCTGACTGAGGAATTCTGGGAGTTGAAGTCCACAAGTCATAAAAGGGCCAAGTCTGAAGACCCCTGATAATAGGGCATGATAGGACCCAAGCTGAGGAATTCTGGGAGTTGAAGTCCACAAGTCATAAAAGGGCCAAGTTTGAAGACCTCGGATATAGATAGTCCTCAGCTTAAGATCACAATAGAGCCCAACATTTCTGTTGCTAAGCAAGACAGTTGTTAAGGGAGACATGCTGCAGTTTCATCACCTTTTCCCCTTTTGTGGATAAGCAAATCACTGCAGTTGTTAAGTGACATGTGGCCGTTAAGCAAACCTGGTTTCTCCCATTAACTTTGTTTGTCAGAAGCCAGCTTGGAAGGTTACTCATAATGATTGCATAATCCTGGGAGACTGCAACTGTCATAAATACATGCCAGTTGCCAGCTGCCTGAGGTTTGATCATGTGACCATGGGGATCTTTGCAACGATTGTAAGTCTGAGCACCTGTCATAAGTCACTTTTTCAGTGCCGTTGTAACTTCAAACGGTCACCGAATGAATTGTAACTCGAGAACTACCTGTGATCTACCACCTCTTTCCTCCCCTTTTCCTTACCTATGGCCATAATTTCGCTTCTCAGGTCTCTGAACTCCGCCAGCAGCTCCGTAAACGGGGCCTCCCTGTTTCGGGCACCAAGCCAGCCCTGCTGGAACGCCTCAAGCCTTACCAGGTGGCCCGGGTGAAGCCCCCACCTGCCCCGCTCCCCAGCGCCCGCTTGGCACCTTCTGAGTTAGAAGAAGAACCCCAGACCCTGCAGGAGAAGCAGCGGGTGGTGGAGAATCTGGCACTAAAGCTCCACCGAGAGCTGAAGCACCATGACAGCGACCCCCGCGAGGAGCTGGAGGTGCACAAGCAGATCAAGAATCGCCGCAAGGGAGCACTGCAGTCACCGGGCCGTCAGGAAGCTCCGCCCCCTCCTTACATCCCCAAGAGAGAGTGCGCCAAGGAGGGAGGGGGCATGGAAGACGAGTTCATGGTAAGCAAGTCAGCTTTCCTTGGCTAGCCTGAAAAGGAACCACACAATAGGACAATGGGGTTGCTTGTAAAAGGGATAGTGGGTCAAAGAAAATCTTGGAAAAACAACACATAGAATGAAGGGTTATACAAGTCTACGAATCTCGACGGGAGTCTGCAGATCAGCAGCCTGCTTCTAATGAGAGTGAAGCTTCCTGAGATCCCAGAATCAGGGTACGACATTAACCCTCTCCAACCCTGCTTTACAGCCCTCTTTAAGCGGTTTACAGAGTCAGCATATTGCCCCTAACAATCTGGGTCCTCATTTACTGACCTCAGAAGGATGGAAGGCTGAGTCAACCTTGAGCCAGTCAGGATCGAACTGCTGGCAGTGGAATGCAGAGTTAGCCTGCAATACTGCATTCTAACCACTGCACCACCACAGCTTCTAAATTTAATAAAATCAATAAACAATAAGAAAGATGGCAGCCATGACCATATAACTGAATCCTCGACCCTTTTTGATATGTGCCTGTTAAAAGGAGCTGGGGACAGGGCATCATGTAGCCTTAATCTTGACTTGTTTGATTCCCCCATGGTCCCCCTTGAAGAATCCCCAGGACTCATCTTCCCTCTGAGCTGAAAAGTGACAGATGCTTTTTGCTTTCCTGTATGACTGTTTTCCTGACTCATCCGCTTCACTCTGACTCCTGGAAATGCAGCCTTCTGTAAATTGGTGCCCTCTTTCCAAGATATTTTGGATTTTGGCTGCTAGCCAGTATACCCTGGGAATTAAAGTGTTGATTGAACATTTCTTGGGGGATTCTTGTGTTTGCTGTTTCATAAGAAAATTAAATAACGTAAGCAGATGTAACACAAAATATTTTGTACATCTAAGTCAGCAGACAGATGAATTTCAATTTGCGGGTGCTGCCATTTCTACCCTCTCAAATAAAACCCATTTTCTCAAGGTAAATTTTATTTCCAAGTAACTCCATAGATTCCAAGTGGTCCCTAACTGGGGAAGGCTATATCATTCTTTAAAGGTAAAGGTAAAGGTTCCCCCGCACATGTATGCTAGTCGTTTCCAACTCTAGGGGCCGGTGCTCATCTCTGTTTCAAAGCTGAAGAGCCAGCATTTGTCCGAGGACGTCTCCGTACTCTTGTGGCCGGCATGACTAGATGCCAAAGGTGCACGGAACGCTGTTACCTTCCCACCATAGTGGTCCCTATTTTTCTACTTGCATTTTTTTACGTGCTTTCGAACTGCTAGGTTGGCAGAAGCTGGGATGAGTAACAGGTGCTCACTCTGCTATGCGGCACTCAGGATTCTACCCGCCAAACTGCTGATCTTCTGATCGACAAGCTCAGCATCCTAACTTATTACTAAATAAATTATCCTTAGCTGAAGAATCACTTTGTGGAAATCTGTGTTCATCTGATGCTCGCAGGTATTCATAAGGAGCTATCACTGTGTGATGGCATCACGATGGATCTGTCATTACTTTCCCCATCCCCCATGGGTACCCGTTGAATGGCCTCTCCTGTCAATATTGTCGCTGAATGGGATGGGAGCTTCTCTATATAATATAAGTACAGGTAGTTCTCCTTTAATGACCACAATGGGTATCAGCAACATCAGAAAAATGCATTAGTCTCAAGTTCCCCCTCCCCATCCAGTGAAAGGGAACAGTGCCGGATCAATTAATCATCAAATTAACATTTGTGCATTCATATCTGTAAAAGTATGTGTGAAAGGTACTTGCTG
This sequence comes from Vipera berus, assembly GCF_964194415.1. Taxonomy (NCBI): domain Eukaryota; kingdom Metazoa; phylum Chordata; class Lepidosauria; order Squamata; family Viperidae; genus Vipera; species Vipera berus. Next base: position 52,934,718 of record NC_138210.1, on the reverse strand, counting down.
GTCCCCACATGGTGTGCGAAAGTCAATCGATGGACACGGAGGAACCAGTGATGTGGCTAGTGAGAGCAAAAGGTTAACTATTTCGTTCTCTAAGACAAGGAGGTTAATTACTTTTGTTAGCAGGAAAGAGGTCAGGGCAATTAACCAGATAGGGAGGGAGGGGCTGCACAGTTAGAGAGCAGAAAGGTTAGAAAAGGGACAGCAAAGTTATTATCCAGACTTTGCAGCACCAGCAGGAAAAAGCACAGAAGACCCGAAAGCAAACCTATAATTATTATACATCAAATAAACAGCCATAAGTTCTACCAACTACCAGTGTCACTCAATCTGGATAACTTTAAGGTGTGGACAATTTTGTGGAGGATCGGTTGGGCCATCCCCCCCCCCCTCTCTCTCTCTCTCTCTCTCTCTCACTCTCGCTCTCCTCCCCCATGGACAACGTTCCTCCAGGCCTTCCTGTCCTCTACCATCTTCTGGAGTCCATCTAAGCTCACACCTACTGCTTCAGTGACTCCATCCAGCCACCTCATTCTCTGTCGTCCCCTTCTTCTCTTGCCCTCAATCTTTCCCAGCATTAGGCTCTTCTCCAGTGAGTCTTTCCTTCTCATTAGGTGGCCAAAGTATTTGAGTTTCAACTTCAGGATCTGGCCTTCTAAAAGAGCAGTCAGGGTTGATCTCCTCTAGGACTGACTGGTTTGATCGCCTTGCAGTCCAAGGGACTCGCAAGAGTCTTCTCCAGCACCATAGTTCAAAGGCCTCAATTCTTTGGCACTCAGCCTTTCTTATGGTCCAACTTTCACAGCCATACATTGCAAGTGGGAAGACCATATCCTTGACTATACACACTTTTGTTGGCAGGGTGATGTCTCTGCTTTTCAGTGTGCTGTCTAGATTTGCCATGGCTTTCCTCCCCAGAAGCAAGCGTCTTTTAATTTCTTGGCTGCAGTCCCCGTCTGTGGTGATCTTGGAGCCTAGGAAAATAAAATCTGTCACTACTTCCATTTCTTCCCCATCTATTTGCCAGGAATTCAGAGGGCCGGATGCCATGATCTTGGTTTTCTTAATGTTTAGTTTCAACCCAACTTTTGCACTCTCCTTCTTCACTTGTAACAAGAGGCTCTTTAGTTCCTCTTCACTTTCTGCCATTAGAGTGGTATCATCTGCATATCTTAGGCTGTTGATATTTCTCCCGGCAATCTTAATTCCAACTTTTGATTCATCTAGCCCTGCCTTTCTCATGATGTGCTCTACATATAAGTTAAACAGGCAGGGCGACAGTATACAGCCTTGCCGGATTCCTTTCCCAATTTTGAACCAATCAGTGGTTCCGTGTCCAGTTCTCACTGTTGCTTCTTGACCCGCATATAGGTTTCTCAGAAGACAAATAAGATGATCTGGTACTCCCATCTCTTTAAAAACTTGCCACAGTTTGTTGTGATCCACACAATCAAATGCTTTAGCATAGTCAATGAAGCAGAAGTAGATGTTTTTCTGGAACTCCCTAGCTTTCTCCATGACCCAGCGTATGTTGGCAATTTGATCTCTAGTTCCTCTGCCTCTTCGAAATCCTGCCTTTACTTCTGGTAGTTCTCAATCCACATACTGCTGGAGTCTAGCTTATAGGATTTTAAGCATAACTTTACTAGCATGTGAAATGAGTGCAATGGTGCGATAGTTTGAACATTCTTTGGCACTGCCTTTCTTTGGAATTGGAATGTAAACTGATCTTTTCCAATCCTGTGGCCACTGTTGAGTGAGTAGCAACAGCTTACGTCCAGGGCTCCCAAGGCTTCATGGTCGGATATTGGGACAGAGCAGAGGCAGCCAGAATGCAGAATTGGTGGAAGACACCAAGACCATGCTCCTTGGCAACGGTCTCTCCACTGACTCCAACCATACCTCCCCTTGCCCATCCCCACCTCGGTGCTCTCACCTGCTCCTAAACCCCCACCCCCCAACTTGCTAGCCTCCCTGATCCCTGTCATCTCTGTCTCCAGCCTGAGGATCGCCTCCATACTCAGGACTCCAGGCCCCTCCTACTTGGGGAACGTCAGGCATTTCTACCTAGCACTGAGCAGAGTCATTAAGAAACCATTAGCCTGAGACCAGGGTGTGTGTGTGTGTGTGTGTGTGTGTGTGTGTGTGTGTGTGTGTGTGTGTTTTCCATGAGTAGTATTAAAGCCAGTGGGGCTTTTTGCTTGAAGAAATCAGGTTGAACTCTTAGCATTTCTTCCACTTTCTTCCTAGGTTTTATGCTCCCCCTCGTGTGAGCCAATCCACTCTGATATGGAGCTGCCCCTCGAGATTACAGCCAGCCCTCCTGATCCGGCCCCAGCCACTCGGTCCCTGGAGGAAGAGCTCCAAGAGGCCATTCAAAAGGCTCAGGTACTATTTTGGGGCATCCCTGTCGGTCTTTCTTGCAGACGATCTGATTTTGCTTTGCACACAGGCCACCATAGAGGAATTGGCTACCTTGGGATTGCCAAAGTTCTCCAGGCTCTTTAATCCCGGTTTAAATAATAGCAACGTGGAACAGAGGTATGGACAGCTGTGTATCTTCTGAATCCTTCAACTTTTTTTCAGAGTTGTTCCATTTTCCATAAGAGAGAAGGAACAGTCTTCACCATCAATGCTTGCATTGGCTTGAACATTGGCTTGGAAGATCAGTAATTGATCCTTGTGCCAGAACGTGTTCTGGCTTTGTTCTTGAGACAGACCCTCTTTGAGACCCCCTCTCTTTTCTTCCCTTTCTATATAGCTGGTGCCAAGCCAATCCATTGAAGAGATTTTAGAAGAACCACTGATGTGTACAGGTGAGATGATGACTCTAATACGTTTTGCAGACTGCAATCGGTACTGGCTCATGGAGGAATTAATAAGAGAAAAAGCTATTAGGAACAAAGATGGAGCACTAAAGGAGCCAACAGGAGCCCTAAGTTTGGGGAAGGGTGGGTTAAAGAGACAGTTGTTCCTCAGATGGCCACAACCGTATGATCCAGGGCAAAATCCTGGTATGAAAACCTGTTCTGTGGCTTCTTCTTTTTTAACTTGGAGTTAGGAAGATTGAGGTGGGGGTTCACTATTATGTCAATGTGTGATCTGTTTTGCGGCATCTAGGTGACATTCTTCAAGCACCTGCCTTGACCCCAGAGGTTCCTGATCAAGTTTCCTTGTCCCCATTGGTCCACCAAGAAGCATCACCACCAAAGAAATCCTGCTCCAGCAATGAGCCACCGCTGGTGTCCTCTGCCATCTTTGATTTTCCCGGATCCTACGATTTCCTTTCGACAGCCTCCTCTTCATCAGCATCACTGGATTCGCTGTCCTCTGTTTTCTCCCCTGACTCTCTGGAGATGCCGCCATCTCCTCCAGATGCCTGGCAAGGGAGTGGGACCCGTGCCGGATTTGACCCTGTTGATTGGCTAGAAGCCTTGACCTCGGGTTCAGCATCAGGTCTCGGCTCTGCCAGTCCAGTTGGTAACAGTATCTTCTGTACAGACTTTTTTGATTCTTCTGACTTGGGTGTCAACCACATGATAGACCTAATGGTGGAGCAATGGTAGGAAGGGCAGTAATGGCAGTCTGGTCCCCAGCACTTGATGGAAAAGGGGAAGCATCTTCTTTTTATCCTAAAAGGTTATCCTGGCACTAGAATCCAGCTAGATTGGGCAAGAATACTAACATCAAGCTTCATCGTGCATGGTCTTCTTTCTATTAATGACATGGTCCAATTGCTCCCTTGGAAGAATGACGCCATTGTTGTCTGGATGGTGTCAGTGTATGCATCATCTTGGATGGTCAGACATGCCAGAAATCCCGGCGTTCACTTTGAACAGGATAAAACCAATGTTTGGAAGATCAACCACCAGTCCACCAATTCAAATTCATGACATTAGGGCCCAGGACATCATTACTTCACCTTACTGTAATATCAACATCTAACATCATAATGTAATGGAATAAGATTAGAAACTAATTTTGATGAAATAGTTGATACTCAGGTTCTTAACAACTTTCTGTGCCACTTTAGGATTTAAAATATTGCATCCTAGTCTTGTTGGTTGTATCTGCTCCATTGAACCTTGATGAGTTGCCTGATGCCAACTTTGGAAACCGTGAATTCTCAAAATCAGGACATCTCCAAGAGGCCACATTGGATTGGTTGAAACAGTGATGTTGATTTAGATGCCGTGTACCTGAAAATGACATGCACATATTTTAGCTTGGTTGAGCGTGCTATCTTATTTTCTTCAGTGCCAACTCTGTGAAAAAAAAAAGTTGGGATTGTTCCATCTTGATGTCCCACAGTGATGGAGAAGCTTCAATTTCCAGGGGCCACCAGAAGAGACTAGCAGGAACAGTAGCCTCCTGTTTCTTGAAAGTATGGCATGGGAGTAGGAGAAGAACATCTTTTACTTTAGGGACTATATCTTATTTTTATAGCTGGTCATAAAAAGATGCCATTGGAAGAGGAGGTTCCATCTTTGGTGGACAGTGCCTTTCTAACTCCTAATATATTTCTTTTGTCATTTTTACTTGGTGTTATGAAACAAAAGGAGCATACAGATTCATATTTATACGAGATCAAAATCATTCTTTGGACTGGTGGTGGAACAGCACCCTAAGGGTGTTTCGTAGGACGAAGTCTATTTTTTTCAGGGAGATGGGTGGCATTGGTGTCTTATGTCCCAGTAGCCCAAGGTTACTGGGAGATTTAGGCCAATGTGGTTATCCAAACATTAGCAGCTAGCTGTGGCAACTGCTCACCATGCTGTGTGAAAATGTAGGGCACACCAAAACAAATGTTTGGTCTGGTTGAATTATCTCTGCTAGAATTACCCTAAATTACAAGTCTTCGAGAATGTTCTTGGGCACGCTATCATAAAATTCACATGAAACCCACCAAATTAGGTTTCCCCAGCTTATTTGGCAGGAATGCTATAGAAAATGAAAAGTGACTAAAAACTTTTTTTTAAAAAAGGTATTCTCTCCGGGTATATTTACACCTGTACTGTATTCTCAAATGTTACAAGGTGTCTTCCAGACCTTGTTTGGATTACAGCTCCCATAATTGCCAGCTACCGTTCATTTGGTTACTTTGGTTGGAGATTATTAACTGTAATCTCAACTGTTTGAGGGAGCACAAGAATTAGGAATGAGTTCTGTAACAACGGATTTTCTTACAGTCTGCTGTACCACAGTGTTTCTCAACTTCAGCAGCCTTAAGCTTCAGCTCCCAGAATTCCCCAGCCAGATTTGAAGTCCACACATCTTAAAGATGCTGACACTGAGCAAGGTTTTTCTAGAGCAGTATTTCCCAACCTTGGCCACTTGAAAGACATATGGACTTCAACTCCCAGAATTCCCCAGCAGGCAAGGTGGAGAAACATTGCTCTATAGCTTTGATCATTTTGTGGTCCTGCAAGTTCAGCCCTATGGGGTTATATTTTCCAGTTTGTGGCAGAGAGATGAATACCTATTAAATGAGCACCTCGATGTTGTGAATTATCTCTGTTGCTTCAGAGCCACTTTTCAGCAAGAGATCAAAGAATGGTGTCTCATTTTTTAAAGACATTAACTAGATGCTATGTAAGGCGTGAATGCAAAATTACCGAAATTAATCAGAAAAAGCAAGCAGCCCTGGGGAGGAAGCTAACAAGCTAGCAAGAAAATCTGTGTTGCCTATGTTTGTGGCATGTTTGTCATTTGGAAGACTAATCCAGGGAGAATCCAAAACCCGTTTCCGAAAGACAAAACTGCTTCATCAGGTTTTCCAGCCGTTCCCACCAATTCTTAGACTCATTCAGCACAGCTATCAATTCAATGATAACATCCTTTATTTCATCCACTGCTTATACCCCATTGGGCTCTCCAGCTGGGTTGTGGAGAAGCGAAATGATTTATTGATGTTGTTTCATAGTGACAGGGCAAAGCAGCCTCTCTCTTGACAATGCCATATGGGTTGGGACTGCAACTGCCAACTTTGGGCACAGTGACTGGCAATTCTGAAAGCTGCAGAATCCAGCACATCTGGGAAAATACCAGGATGGAGAAGCGTTGGGACAAACATAGCCCTCCCAGCTCATAGCCGTTTGCCTAGCGCCAGCTGCCTGTGACTTTCTGCCCTCCCCCCCTTCCCAGTTTTTTTTTATTGAAAAGTTTTAACATACATTTTATCTTTAACAGTCCCCCCTCCCCCTCCCTTCTCCCTCCCTCCCTACCCCTCTCCCCCTCCCCCCCCCACTTCCCAGAGCTAAGTACAAGGTATAAAAACAAAAAAAAACAATCATAAACATCCATATGCTAACAACCATAAACTCTAAAATCTATCACTCTCTGGCTCATATAGGATAATACAAACACTATTAATATTAAGTATATATAGAAAAAAAAGAGAAAAAAGAAAAAAGAAAAGGAAGACTTATTCAAATGCTACATAAAACTTTTTAGTCCTATATTTGTTCTGGATATACTCAATCCATTTTCTCCATTCCATGATATAACGTTCTTGTGAGTGATCTTTCAAATAAGCCGAGATCTTTGCCATCTCTGCCAGGTCAGAAACCTTTAAAGTCCATTCTTCTATTGTCGGCAGTTCCTCCTTCTTCCAATACTGACCTATTAAGAGTCTTGCTGCCGTAATTAAATTCAACATCAACTTGATGTCCACAACCGTAGCATCTGTAATTATTCCCAACAAAAAAAGTTGCGGACAAAACTTTATCCTTTGCTTGAAAATCTTCTGCATATTCCACCAAATTTTTATCCAGAAGGCCTTCACCTTTTTGCAAGTCCACCATATGTGAAAATATGTTGCATCTTCATCGCCACACCTCCAGCATTTTGGCTGATAATTCGGGTACATACTTGCAAGCTTTTTAGGATCTAGATGCCATCTATAAAACATTTTATAAAAGTTCTCTCTTAAATTTTGAGCTTGTGTAAATTTTACGTTCCTCACCCAAATCTTTTCCCACGTGTCCATTGTAATAACTTCTTGGATGTTTTGGGCCCATTTTATCATACAATCCTTAACAAGTTCTGTTTCTGAGTCAATCTCTATCAATGCAAGATATATCCGTTTAATATGTGCTGGACCCTGATTTCTAATTTGTTTTATCAGATTTTCATCAGTCATTGTAAAACCAGTTTTCTGGTCTTCTTTCCACCTGGCCCGGCCCCCCTTCCCAGTTTTTGATGACACCCTGATTTAGATCAGTGCAAAGCTGGGGAAATGGGGTCGAACTCAGCAGGCAAAGGGTGGTTTGTTTAAAACGGTGTCAGACTAGTTCAGCTTTGCTGATGGGAAATGAATTCGAAAGGCAAGTGGTCTCTTATGCTTCCAATACTACGCAGAGATTCAGAATTCAACCCTCCCTCTCCTGTTTCCCAGTTACTTTCTGAATAAACACCATTTCTTGCTGCCGGAGTGATGTGTGGATATTTTCTTGGGCTCTTGTTCTTTGTTTTTACTATTTAATGAAGCTTCCTCACTGCAGATCTCACGCAAAGAAGTAAGTCAAGAGGCTGGCAAAACAGGGGGACCCCAGGAGGCTGCTGGTCAGGAGAAGAAGCTAAGACCGTGAAATCATCCCAAATTGTTGCAGCCGTGGAAGCTCTCTTCAGGTGATTGTCATTCTTATGACTGGCATAGCCCTGAAACTGTTCTGTTCCAGCCTATGACCGGCCCTGTTTGTGTGTCAGGGACAACCCCTTTTTCCTTTTTATACAGTCAATAGGCTGGAAAAACCCAAGCCAAATTTATTTACAGTTCAAACAAAAAAGCAACAGAATATTTCCTTCTATAAATGAATCAAAATATCAAACAAGAGTCAACAAACAAGAGTTAAACAGATGTATCCAGAGCAGACCAGGATTCCCTTAGAATGTCTCCAAACGGTTGCCTTCAGCAACCAGCCCCACCCACACCTTCCCCTTTTATTATCAGTCCCAAGGCATGGCTTCTCAGTACCTTCTCTCACTGAGTTGCCTCATTGATTTTCTCTGCTCTGCTCGATTATCTTCTGCTTCTAGCGTCTCTGAACAGATTCAGCTGTGAAACCTCTGAGTCCGACACCTCGTACTCACACAGCTGAGCATCATGAGGAACATGACTGGAGGGGCCAGGCTGAGAGTCCTGCAGTGCATCAGAGCCTCCCTCTGACACCAAAGGCTCTCCAAACCCCTCCTCCTCCTCCTCAGATTCATCGGACTCAGCTGCTGGGAGCACAGGCTGACACTGAATCACAATAGAAACAGCCCTGGCAGCACAGTGCACAGTGCAATATTACAGGCAAACTCTGGCCACAGCTTGGAGTTCTGATCCTGACAGGGGCTCAAGGTTGACTTAACTTTCCATTTTTTCAAGGTCGGTAAAATGAGGACCCAGATTGTTGGGGGCAGTATACAAATGATGCTTACATTGTAAACCGCCCAGAGAGAGCTGTAAAGCTTTGTACCCCTTTGGACCTGTGCTTGGTACATATAAGTCTAAATGCTATTGCTATAGCATTCCCCACTGTCACATGATCAAAATTTGGGCACTTGGCAACCAGCATGCATTCACAATTGCAGTGTTCCAGGATCCTATGATCACCATTTGCAACCTTCCCAGCTTGGTTTCCAACGAGCAAAGTCAATGGGGGAAGCTGGGCTTGCTTAATGACCATGTGATTCACTGCAGTCATGTGAGGGCAAAAAAGGTCATAAAATTTGGTAAAGGTAAAGGTTCCCCCGCACATGTGTGCTAGTCGTTTCCGACTCTAGGGGCCGGTGCTCATCTCCGTTTCAAAGCCGAAGAGCCAGCGCTTGTCCGAGGACATCTCCGTGGTCATGTGGCCGGCATGACTAGACGCCAAAGGCGCACGGAACGCTGTTACCTTCCCACCGTAGTGGTCCCTATTTTTCTACTTGCATTTTTACGTGCTTTTGAACTGCTAGGTTGGCAGAAGCTGGGACGAGCAACAGCGCTCACTCTGCTACGCGGCACTCGGGATTCGACCCGCCAAACTGCCGATCTTCTGATAGACAAGCTCAGCGTCAACTTGCTTAACAACCACCTTGCTTAGCAACAAAAATTCTGCTCCCAGTTGTCGTAAGTCAAGGACTACCTGTATCAAAGGTGTGGGGGTGGGGAGAGAAGAAGCTGAGTTTCTTGCTGTCTCTGCAGCCTGGGCCATGCAGCAGGCCTGATTGCAAATACAGGTAGTCCTCAACTTACAACAGTTCATTTAGTGATTGTTCAAAAGCTACAAGAGCACTAAAAAAAGTGACTTAATGACCATTTTTCACATGACCATTGCAGTATCCCCATGGTCACGTCATCAAAATTCAGATGCCTGGCAACTGACTCACATTTATGACGGTTGCAGTGTCCCAGGGTCACATGACCACCTTTTGCGACCTTTTGACAAGCAAAGTCAACCAGTTTCACTTAACAACTGTGTTACTAATTTACCAACTGCAGCGATTCACTTAACAACTGTGGCCAGAAGAATCATGGGGAAAAACTTACTTAATAAATGTTTCGCTTAGCAACAGAAATTTTGGGCTCCGTTGTGGTCGTAAGTTGAGGACTACCTCTAGGCTGGTTTTTATTTTTTGGTGTAAAACAGGGGCATCTGAAGAATGTGGTCCAAAATTCAAGATGGCGGCTGCAAAGGTGCAATCAAATGCTACCTCTTTTTTATATGTTTGGCGAACCTTCCTTCAAAGAAGGATCAGCTGGGGGAGGATCCATCTGGAGCCTGCTGAATCCACTCACCCCCAGCCCCCATTGTTTGCTCTTCTCTGGAAAATTATCCTACCTTTACCTTTTTAAGATGTGCCAAATTGTCCTATCAACTGTAAGGAATAACAAAGTGTTGTTTTTGCATCGGACCATGTTAAAATACATTTTAAGAATGGCTGAAAAAGGCTGGACTCGTTACAGCTGACTGAAGGGAACGACCAGTGGAGGCTCCAGAAGAGAGAAGTGAAAAGTGCAACCTTCAAGTGACCCCCTTCTGGCTAAGAATAACAAGATATATTTGCTTTTAGATTACAGGACACCTGGCAAGAAGATAGCTCATCTGGACAGTTAACAATTTACTGACCGGTTGCAATGGCCGTATGGGCCAAGCATAATTGAATCAGGGTATCTGTGTCCTTGGTTTAAATATCCTATTTAGTACTACCCTGGGGGCAGAAGAAAGCTGGGGACGAATGGAATATAAAACAAGGCTTAGATGGAGTGTGAGAAGGTGGGAAACTCACTTCTATTTCCAGCATAGACGAGGTAAAACTGAGAGGTTTCAGATAGTTTAGATTAGGGAAGTAAACTTGAATTATTGTCTGCTCAGGAGACAGAGAGGAGAGTAATTTCAACTGAGGGGAAACTATTGGATTAAAAGGGGCTTGCATGCTTTAGACCAGGGGTCTTCAAACTTGGCAACTTTAAGACTTGTGGACTTCAACTCCCAGAATTCGTCAGCCAGCCTTCTTTATCAAGGAGTTGAAGTCCACAAGTCTTAAAGTTGCCAAGTTTGAAGACCCCTGCTTTAGACTATCCCAGGTGTTGAAACTCCTTTGCGAAAATGGGGCAGATAGAGGGATGGGTGGTCACATGTAGTACAAGGATTGACCACTGCTTATGGCAAGAAACATACGTTTGGGCAAAATTTTCACACCTTTGGCACTGTAAAATTTACTATTAGAGTCCAGGAAACTAGTAAGCCCCAGGTAAGCCAATTTAAAGGGACGCGGTGGCTCAGTGGGTTAGGATGCTGAGCTTGTCGATCAGAAGGTCGGCAGTTTGGCGGGTCGAATCCCGAGTGCCGCGTAGCAGAGTGAGCGCCTGTTACTCGTCCCAGCTTCTGCCAACCTAGTAGTTCGAAAGCACGTAAAAATGCAAGTAGAAAAATAGGGACCACTGCGGTGGGAAGGTAACAGCGTTCCGTGCGCCTTTGGCATCTAGTCATGCTAGCCACATGACCACCGAGACGTCCTCAGACAAGCGCTGGATCTTCGGCTTTGAAACGGAGATGAGCACCGGCCCCTAGAGTCGGAAACGACTAGCATGCATGTGCGGGGGAACCTTTACCTTTACCTTTACCTTTAAGCCAATTTAAGGCGTGCCATTTAATAAACTCTGGGGGTCTGAGCAACCAGAGACAATATGCAAATGAGGAAAAGTACAAATATGCAAAATAAAAATATGCAAAAGTAGGAAAAGTGAACTCAGATTGCTCTCTCTGGGAGGATGTGTGGTGGTCAACAGAAGCAAAAGGATGGACCTCCTATGTTGAATCAGGGATAGCAGGGATAAAATCTTGCATTTCCCTTCTTAGGGAAACCCCCTGTATCACACTGCAAGGAGAAGACATGCAATACGGTCAGCATGACTACAAAGAATGTAGGGAAATTAATACTTTGTACAGTATGGGAATCAACACAGCAGGAAAAGATCCTCTAGGACAGGGGTGTCAAACCCGCTGCGTCACGTGACGTGTCTCAATGTATCACGACTTTTTTTCCCCTTGCTGGAGCTGGGGTGGGCACGGTTTCCGCGTGACGTATCTGGCCCGCAGGCTGGCAGTTTGACACCCCTGCTCTAGGATGTTGTTTGAAGATCATAGTGGTTAACACTGACAAACGTCTGGATGATAAAGGCAAAGTGCCTCTGGTCAAACCTTTTGTTCCATCTAATGATACCTAAGCAGTAACTATAGTGGAAAAAGACAATCTGAGACAAACTTTTGAGGCAGACACTGGATATGGAGACACAAATTCCCGGGTAGAATGGGTGAAGTATACTATAAAAGGTTTAAATAAAAGCAATTGCTATGCCTGTGCACAGGGAAGACCGGTGGCCGAAGTGGTCCCCTTTCAGATGGCATGAGATGTATATTGGCTCTTTATTAAGACAAAAACGGCCCAGGAAAATGAGAGTCGCAAATCCCTTTCTCTCCTTTTCCCACCAATAAAGGGCCAGGATGTTAAAAACCACCTATATCCATGGTGGCAAGCCTATGGCACGGGTGCCACAGGTAGCACGCAGAGCCCTCTCTGTGGACACATGCACCGTCGCCCCAGTCCTAGGCCTTCAGCTGGGTTTTATAAGACCTTTTTGCTTTAGGCCTCGGCTGCCATGTGCAAAAAAAATATCAATCACTTTCAACTTCTCACGGGGAAAAAAAATCTTGCAAAGTTGGAATTGATGGATTGAACTTTTCAGTCCCACCCAGTCTGCCGTTACCACCACAGCCACGCCCACCCAATGGGCCACACCCACCCAATGGGCCACACCCACTCAATGGGCCACGCCCACTTGGCACCCGATGATACATAAGTGAGGTTTGGGTTCCAGTTCGGTTTCTAGAAGGTTCACCATCACTGACCTATATTCTCTGCAGCCTATGGTAACCACACTGCACGCCTCACAAGTCAAGAGGTGGATTCTGATAAGATGGTGGGAGAACTGGAAACTTGTATAGAAACAGTAAAAGTAACCACAGCAGCAGAAAAATGGAATTACTCCAGCATGGGTACTCCTAGAGATGATTTATGGTGTACTGTGGGGGTAAAATACTTACACTTCCTTCAAACTGAGCACGTACTTGTGCAATTGTCCAATTGGCAATCCCCTTAACCCTGGCATTTGAGAAAGATAAGGTAATAAAAGGGCCCTGTAGAATAAAAAGGGAGCGTTAGGGTGTGATGTCAGAGGCAGGGGCTCCTTTATTCCAAATAATACAGGACCAGATGGAAAAATTGCTAAGGTATTACAAAGTCGCACTAAGCTGGCAGAAGAATTGGCTCAGAACTCTGGAATAGATTCTTCTTTGGCTGGATTCATGGTTTGGAAAGTGGAAAGCTAGGGTAGTGTCAATCTTCACATCTTTGGCGGCGGCGGTGGCAAGGGTATTAAAAGCCTTTAAAACCACCTCCATTCAGTGAAGCTATGCTTCTTCCAAAAGAAGAAGAAATAGAGGAAGGAACAGAGAAGGTAGAAGGTAAGTTAAAGGTAAAGGTTCCCCTGGACATGCATGCTAGTCGTTTCCGACTCTAGGGGCCAGTGCTCATCTCCGTTTCAAAGCCGAAGAGCCAGCGCTTGTCCGAGGACGTCTCCGTGGTCATGTGGCCGGCATGACTAGACGCCAGAGGCGCACGGAACGCTGTTACCTTCCCACCGTAGTGGTCCCTATTTTTCTACTTGCATTTTTACGTGCTTTTGAACTGCTAGGTTGGCAGAAGCTGGGACGAGTAACAGGCACTCGGGATTCGACCCGCCAAACTGCCAACCTTCTGATCGACAAGCTCAGCGTCCTAATCCACTGAGCCACCACGTCCCAAGGTAGAAGGAGGTAGACGGAATCAGGACAGAGTGTGTGATATCATGCTGTCAAGGTGAGCAGGATCGTATGGAACAACATTCTAGGAAAATTGCAAAAAAAAAGCAAAATAGGGTATAAAAGAAAAGGGGGCAAATTGTAGGGAATAACAACGTGTTGTTTTTGCATCAGACCATGTTTAATACATTTTAAGAGCAAATACTTGGAAAATGAATGTGGCCTAGAGAAGAACAACTAAAAGCAAAGGTTAGAAGAACAGGAACTGCCTTTGCTGACAGTTTAACCATAAGAGCTTGCACATAATAACACTGCTTGCACCTATGCAGATGGGTTCCAAGAAAACAGGACCTGGGCTAGGTAAAATTGCACACACACACACACACACACACACACACACAAACACATACACACACAAACCTAACTTAAGAGAAGTGAACACAGGTAAGACACGGGTAGGGGATTCACATGAGGGAATTAGGCATTCCAGATAGGGTGTAAACTTATCAAATGGGATTGCAAGGGAGGGACTTGTGCTTTGTGCTGAGGGAATAAAATGCTGTTGAAATCTATTTTTGGATGTGCCTACTTGCTAGCCCCCCTTCATGGATTACTGCCTTGTCGTGGCGAAGGGGCTTGCGTAATTCAATGAAGCTATGAGCTATGCCGTGAAGGGCCACCCAAGACGGAAAGGTCATAGCAGAGAGTTCTGACAAAACGTGATCCACTGGAGAAGGAAATGGCAACCCACTCCAGTATCTTTGCCATGAAAACCCTATGGACAGTACCAAAAGGCAAAACGATATGACGCTGGAAGATGAGCCCCTCAGGTCGGAAGGCGTCCAATATGCTACTGGGGAAGAGCAGAGGGCTAGTACTAGTAGCGCCAGAAAGAATGAAGCGACTGGGCCAAAGCCGAAAGGACGCTCAGCTGTGGATATGTCTGGTGGTGAAAGGAAAGTCCGATGCTATAAAGATTCTTTCTCCATAGGAACCTGGAATGTAAGATCCATGAATCAAGGAAAGCTGGACGTGGTCAAACAAGAGATGACAAGACTAAACATCGACATCTTAGGTATCAGCGAACTAAAATGGACAGGAATGGGTGAATTTAATTCAGACGACCATCAGGTATACTACTGCGGGCAAGAATCCCTCAGAAGAAATGGAGTAGCCTTCATAGTCAATAAAAAAGTAGGAAAAGCAATACTGGGATACAACCCTCAAAATGACAGAATGATCTCAGTTCGAATCCAAGGCAAACCATTCAATATCACAGTAGTCCAAGTCTATGCCCCAACCACCAGTGCTGAAGAGGATGAAATTGACCGGTTCTATGAAGCCCTACAGCACCTTATAGAACTAACACCCAAAAATGATGTCCTTATCATCATGGGAGATTGGAATGCTAAAGTAGGAAGCCAAAAGATAACTGGAATAACAGGCAAGTTTGGCCTTGGAGTACAAAATGAAGCAGGGCACAGGCTGATAGAATTTTGTCAAGAGAATACGATGGTCATAGCAAACACTCTTTTCCAACAACCCAAGAGACGGCTTTACACATGGACATCACCAGACGGTCAACACAGAAATCAGATTGACTATATGCTCTGCAGCCAAAGATGGAGAAGCTCTATACAGTCAGTAAAAACAAGACCAGGAGCTGACTGTGGCTCAGACCATGAGCTTCTTGTTGCAAAGTTTAGGCTTAAATTAAAGAAAGTAGGGAAAAGCGCTAGGCCAGTCAGGTATGAATTAAATCATATCCCTGTTGAATATACAGTAGAGGTGACAAATAGATTTAAGGAATTAGATCTGATAGACAAGTGGGTTTTGGGTTGCAGTTTGGGCACTCGGTCTCTAAAAGGTTCGCCATCACTGTCCTAGTCAATTGGCTTGGGCAGGGGTAGGCAACCTTGGCTCTTTTATGACTCGTGGACTTCAACTCCCAGAATTCCTGAGCCAGCTATGCTGAGGGGAAAGGGAAAGGTTTCCAAGCTGAGCCATGCTGGCTCAGGAATTCTGGGAGTTGAGGTCCACGAGTCATAAAACAACCAAGGTTGCCTACCCCTGGCCTCGGCCTAGGCCGCTCTATGACTCGCGGACTTCAACTCCCAGAATTCCTGAGCCAGCTATGCTGAGGGGAAAGGGAGAGGTTTCCAAGCTGAGCCATGCTGGCTCAGGAATTCTGGGAGTTGAAGTCCACGAGTCATAAAACAACCAAGGTTGCCTACCCCTGGGTTAAGTGAATGGCTTGAAAACTGACACAAAGCAACCTACTTTAAAGGAAAACATATCTGGTGTTCAAAAAGCAGAAGGACTGGCTCCACCCAAGAAGAGAAACGCTCTCTTCATTATCACAAGGTTGAAAAGGAGTCTAAAGATGACCCAGGGGTATTTTTTTTATATATTGCAATGTTGCAAAAAGAGTAGGGCTTTAATCACATGGTTGAGCCAACCATCTAAACCTTTTTAACCTCCTCCCTGCAGATACCCCTGAGGTCAGCTGCAGCAGCAACCTCTGCACAAACTATATAGAGATGTCTTGTTTTTTTCCCCTTCAGAACTCTTAATGAAAGGCAAGGATTTAATCAGCCATTAAAAACCAGTTCCCTAGAGCCCAAACCTTGATTTCACAGACTAAAGCCACAGTACAAGCTTACATCTGTGCTAGGAGGCAGGTAGGCAAGCAAGTTGTTAGGCTCAGGTGTTCTACATCCAGGCAGTCTCAACTGAATCTTCCACTGCTCAGTGGATTTATTTTCCCTGAGAGAAGAATATTGTTACAGCCTTTCTTCTATATCACAGCCACAGTTTCTCCATCTCTGGTAGAAATTAAGAAACAGCATCTCTTATGGGTGGCCACTGTATGTGCCCACAGTCCACAATCTGTCTTGCTCACAAATGCTATACCCATTTCACAGGGGGCATAAAAAACAATGACCAGTAGACGGTAGCAGATTCAGAGGCCTTGGTGTTTCTTTATTGCCATCTGGTGGCTACCTAAAGTTTTGCAGCCTAGGAATCATACCCCTAAGGTGGGCACCATCCCCATGTTACAGAATGAGTCTCACTGAAGTTGGCAGAATTTCCTTCTTGCTACACAGCATGACAGAGTTCATCCAAGCCCATACGTACTATAGGAATATTACAGATAGTCCTCATTTAATGACTGTTCAGTGACCATTCAAAATTACAACAGTGCTGAACAAAGGGACTTATGACCTGTACTTGAAGTTATGGCCATTGCAGTGATCTCATGGCCATGTGATGAAAATTCGGTGTTTGGCAGTCTGCCTGTCCTTGCAACCAACCACAGGTTATCTCAGCTATCCACCCAGCCCACCAGTGCATGCAAGCTGGACAGCACTGGAGACCCAGGCCTGTTCCCCACTCCACTACACCCAGCAGGCCTCACCATAGTTACAAGACCAGAAGCATATTTACCTTCACATTTCTCTACAGTTGCTGAGAGGAGTACCCAGCGAATGAGAGACGTGGCCTTCCTAAAGAGGCCACTTCATGCCATTCTACAAGCATGTGCCATTCTCGCTCTATTTGGAGACAATCACGTGAATGGCGCCTGCTTGGAGTATGGTGCAAGGTGCTAGGAAAAGCATCTTCCTGTGTCTACTTACCTTCTATGCTTTCTAGGCTCAAAAGCTAGCAAACGCAGTTGTAAGGCTGCCCCTTTGGGGAGAAAAGGTCCTCCGAACCGAACCCCAATATGAAGCTTCTGGGGACATGTTCCAGTCCTGATTCATTTCACTCACCCACAACTTGAAAGTCAAGCTGGCTGGAAGTATAGCCATTTGTGTCCACCATTTTACATCGGTATCTGCCTGCATCTTTCGTGTTGGCTTCTTTCTTGGTAAGAAAGGAATCTGCCCCGCTGGCCATTAGCTCCTCCTTGTCACCCACCATCTGAGAAGAATAAGTCCACATCATTTCTGTGTCTACTTAACAAAGTTGTTGCCATTCAGCATGACAGAATGGGTGGCAGTACAAGCTCTCTGCTGCAGAGTAGGATCATTCAACATACTGCTTCAGTTTGGAAAGTCAAACTCAGAAGCTAAAGAGACAAAGGGAATAGGGCAGGGGTAGGCAACCTTGGCTTTTTTATGGCTCATGGACTTCAACTCCCAGAATTCATAGCTGGCTCAGGAATTCTGGGAGTTGAGGTCCATGAGTCATAAAAGAGCCAAGGTTGCCTACCCCTGGAATAGGGTAATAGGTTTGTGTCAGACAAACTGCTTGTTGGAGACAGTGCTTACCTTGTAGAACCTGTATGTCTTCACTCCATGGCTTGCCTTATGCCATTTCAGAGCACAATCCAAAATCAAATCTTCATCTTTTTCCACTTGAACTATCCGTTCTGCAAAATTCAGCATGTTATAATTCTACTGCCAGGCCATGCCAAGAGCTGCTACCTTAAATTATTCCTTTATTGGGCTTTCTTGACCAGCTACCCTGCCTGGAAGTGATGGGAGAAGGCAGGGAGGGCCCTTTAAGTGATGTTTTCAGTAACAAAGCTCGCCTTTGATTAATGTTTCTACTTCTTTGAAGTAACAAGCAAGAGTGTGAAATTCTGATCAGGATTGGGTCAAACTGGCCAGAGACAAGAATTGTCCAAACATTTGAACTTTAATAACCTAAAAACTCAGACTTCCGGGTGGCAAGGCTCCGCCGATGGCGGTCATTTCTGACCGTCAGCTCCGTTGTTCCGTTCGAATCGCAAAAACAGCAACAATCAGCTGTTTCGCGGTTTGGGAATCCTCCCCTCGGGAGAAGAGGGGAGGGTGAGCATTCAGGTAGAGGTAGAGCTCCCCTAGACCCCCAGAATTATTAATCTGGGGGTCAAAGGGTGAGAGCTCCCTCGGAGCCTGAATTAACTCCAGACTCGGGGACTCCTCTGTTTTAAGGCTTTAAAACAGAGCAGGATGCTGCAACCATCCCTGCACTCAATATTGTACTTTGGATTACTTGGACGCAGGCAAAGCTGAGCAGGAGAATATTGAAACAGCAAGTATATGATCTTTAACTCCGGTTTAACTTAAAAGAAGGGGAGGAAGATGGCGCCAGAATAAAATTTTTGGAGAAAGCGGGAAGAACAAAAGAATAAGGAAAATAAAATAACCTAAAAACTCATTATAATGTAAAAACCTCACCTACTGAATATGTAATTGATCATTAACAAATCACGCTAAGAATATTACGGGATGCTATGAACTGTTACATAGTACATATATAGCTACATATATACCTTTCCGGCTTGGACCCTATTTTTGGCAGAGGCACACCGGGATAAGAACCTTGCCGTCATTTAAAGCTAACAAAAATTCCACGGACCCACAATTTAGACAGAACTTAGACTGGATTCTTTACCTCTCAGTCCAACCAGGTCCTGTTATCTACTAATCCAGCTTAAAACTGCATGAGTCGATTTGGGGGTCTGCCCTACCTACCAACACTCACCTCCACACTTGAGGTTCTTGGTGCAGCTATACTGATTTGCAGTACATGAGAAGCAACTGATGAAAGTATAAATCATCCGACCTATAGAAATGGAGTTGAATCAGAGGAGGACCAGAAGTGAGAACCTAACTTGCTGGGTGCAAAGCAGAAGAAAACCAGAAGAGTGGACATGAGGGTCCCTGCCAGCCTTATGGGTCTATGATCTTGCTCTTAAAGGCAAAACCACACAGGACTCTGATGAGTAGACCTAGTACAGGGGTGGCAAACCTATGGCATGCGTGCCAGAGGTGGCACTCAGAGCCCTCTCTGTGGGCACGTGCACTGTCGCCCCAGCCCCTCCTCCCCCCGCGGCCTCTTCACCAGCAGCCCTCCCAGAGGAGTCGCCTGCGAGCATGGCCCACGAGTAGCAGCGCAGCCAAGGACATGGCAGCTGGGCAGCGGGGACAAGACTCTCGTGTCCTCTTGCACGCAGTTGATGCTGCGGGGTGCAGGCGGAGGGCATGGCTGCCATGGCGCTGCTGAGTTAGTCCATTTGAGGTACCTCAATTAAAAATTGTTGCCCAATGATGCACTGTTTTGCCCAGTTAAACAGATACGAGAGTTTTAATAGCATATAAACTAGGGTTGAAACTAATCCTTCCTTCCTTCCTTCCTTCCTTCCTTCCTTCCTTCCTTCCTTCCTTCCTTCCTTCCTTCCTTCCTTCCTTCTTTCCTTTCTTCCTTCCACTTCAAACAGTTCTAATTATGTTCAGGACCAAATATAGAGTAAGACTTGTGAGGAGGGGGCAACAAGAGGAGAATCTGACCCCTAAGCCTGATCACACTTCAGAACAACCCACCATTCATTTTAACCACTTTGATACTCACCACATTCGTTGCTGCAATAGACTACAAACCAAAAGGAGAAACAAAGAAGGTCATTAGCAACAGAAGCTTGTAAGCCGCTCTGAGTCTTCGGAGAAGGGCGGGATATAAATGGAATTAAAATAAATAAATAAAATAAATAAAACAGATGGTTTATCTCCTCCAGCCCCAATTCCCTACCTAGTGGTTTTGAACTGGTACTTGAAGTTGACATTTTAATATCAGTTTGAGCAAGCAAACCACCAAGCTCAATTTCAGTTGAGGGTATCAAATGATAGTCACAGATCAATCAGAGGAAGAGAGAACGGTAGGTGGAGATAGTGTCTTTGTTGCTAGAGACCTGTGCGTCTTCTGCTGTCTGTAACTGACATTAAATGAAGTATTCACTCTCAGTTTGTTCTCTGCCTCTCAAACCCATCCCCTCCCCACTTGTCATTTTGGACAAAACCAATCCTGCTCCATTAGAGAGACAAAAGAGAAGGTCAAAGTAGAGTGAACTATGGCACTATTGTGAAGAAGAACCCTAAGTACAGGGTTTCTCAACTTTGGCAACTTTAAGGCGCATGGATTTCAACTCCCAGAATTCAGCAGCCAGCATGTCCTTGGAATACTAGGAGTTCAATTGCCAAGGTTGGGAAACCCCGGCCTTAGTGTACAGTAATCAGTAGAGTAGGAAAGTTTCAGAATTTAAGGAATTTCATTTCTCTTTAGAATGAACCAATTCAGTCTTTCTGTGGTTATGGGAATCTCACAAATTCTTGGAAGTCATAGTTTTGGAAAGTTTACTTTCAGCAACTGAAATGGGACAGCCTACCAGAATGGGCAAATTGGCAGCAACCAGCAATAAAGAGAACATTATGGGGAAACCTCAGATTATGTTGATGGCAATACACAGAATTGCACCTGGTCATTTAAATTTAGAACTACACCGTCCTTTTTTTTTTCCTTTTTAGAAGTAAGTAGAGCTCACGTTTTGTAAATTGTGGCATGACCTCTTGAAAATAAGACACCAGTTTCTGGAGGCTCCACATCAATTCATTGAAAAGCTGCTCACCTGCCAAAAAGAAGGAAGATACAAGAGGGTGTTATGGAAAAGTTGCGACCTGGGCTCTGGGACCTGGCCTTGTTGGTGAAAAGACTGGACCATTCTATGAAATAAATTTAAAATCAGGGCAGCTCAAGAAAAGACTTAGAGGTAGTCCTAAACCCGGCAGGCACCAACTGACTAAGTGCACTATTCTGGAATCGCTAGAAGCCAGCTGAGTTTATGCGCTTGCTAAAAACGATACAGGGACTTCTACAGTCTGTAGAGATCCCGTTGTTGTTTGCTAAATATATCTGTTAAGATTAGCAAACCCAATCTTAATGATTCATTAGAGCAATGATGGCGAACCTTTTAGAGACCGAGTGCCCAAACTGCAACCCAAAACCCACTTATGGATCATCGGGTGCTGGGTGGGCGTGGCCCATTAGGTGGGTTGGGCAATTGGGTGGGCGTGGCCCATTGGGTGGGCGTGGCTGTGTTGGTAATGGCAGACTGGGTGGGACTAAAAAGTTCAATCAGTTCCAACTTTGTGAGATCTTTTTTTTTCCTGCGAGAAGTTGAAATTGATTGATTGAACATTGTTTGGGTTGGTTTTTTTTGCACATGGCGGAGGCCTAAAGCAAAAAGGTTTTATAAAACCCAGTTGAAGGCCTAGGAGTGGGGCAACGATGCACATGCCCACAGAGAGGACTCTGCATGCCCACTGCGGCACGTGTGCCATAGGTTCGCCACCACGGCATTAGAGCGTCCAGTTGTTGAGCCTAGCAATGGAGGATCATTTATATCTTCACTTTCCTCACCTCCCAGCACAGACCAATTTCTCTTTACAGGGACATCATTGTTGTTGTTAGTTGCAAAGTCGTGTCCGACCCATCGCGACCCCATGGACAATGTTCCTCCAGGCCTCCCTGTCCTCTACCATCTTCTGGAGTCCATTTAAGCTCACGCCTACTGCTTCAGTGACTCCATCCAGCCACCTCATTCTCTGTCGTCCCCTTCTTCTCTTGCCCTCAGCCTTTCCCAGCATTAGGCTCTTCTCCAGTGAGTCCTTCCTTCTCATTAGGTGGCCAAAGTATTTGAGTTTCAACTTCAGGATCTGGCCTTCTAAAGAGCAGTCAGGGTTGATCTCCTCTAGGACTGACCGGTTTGATCGCCTTGCAGTCCAAGGGACTCGCAGGAGTCTTCTCCAGCACCACAGTAAAAGGCCTCAATTCTTTGGCGCTCAGCCTTTCTTATGGTCCAGCTTTCACAGCCATACACTGCAACTATGTTATCCATATGTGAGTTTGTTGATTCACGAGAGCAAATTCTCTGGCTTGGTTCACTCCAGTTTCCACTGGCTTTGTTGTAAACATACAGTGAGGCCTTGATCACCAATCATGAGATGGCTTCACTATGGAGCCTTTATTTGGGATACTTAAACCACTGTCTAAAGAAGAGGATCTTTTGGAGAGAGAATAAAAATTGTGATCTTGGCTTGGCCTCCTTCCTCTTTATAAGCCTTTGCTATTCCAGTGTCTGACTTTAAACCTAGTCAATGTTAGTCACTACTTGTGAGAACCATTTTAAGATTATTAGACTAGAATTGCCTTTGAAGTGCACGTTAAAAATTGCTAATGTGAAGGGAAGGGAAGGGAATTGGGGAATATGAATGGGGAAAATCCTTTCTTCCTCTGAGTAAGGGAATTTCACAAAACCACCAGATGGTGCTGCTTAGTTAATTCCAAGAGGGAAAAAAATTATATTGGAATTCATTATGATGGTGACTTGAGACAAAAACAGCAAACAGGCCATGATGGGTGAATTGGGCAAAGCTTTTTTGAGGTATATGGAGGACCTCGCACCACTAACCCTGTTCTTAATGGATTGCAGTATGTCTAAACTCAAAATAATCTTGAGTGCCCTTCAAGGGGAACCAGTCTTATGCATTCCTTTTACGCCATACAGTACCATTCCTTTTATCAGGCCTCTACCTTCAAAGTTATTTTCCTTGATCTGGTTCAGAGAGCGTTTGAAGTAGACAGTGAGTTGTTTTAGTGTTAATTCATCTGAAAATAATGGAAAAGAGGAAAATTTGTAGGTAAAATAAAATGGCCAGTTTCCTTCCTTCCTGCTCATGCATTTGTCTTAAGAAGTCTTGTTTAAATCAGTTCTTCATATCTAAACCCCAGTCCACAGCTTCCACTATTTTGTCTCCCTTTGTGAATTC
The DNA here is from genome assembly GCF_964194415.1 of Vipera berus. Lineage (NCBI taxonomy): Eukaryota > Metazoa > Chordata > Lepidosauria > Squamata > Viperidae > Vipera > Vipera berus. The sequence continues at coordinate 52,911,797 of NC_138210.1, read as the reverse complement.
TGAGGTCTGCAAACCTAAAAACTATTTCCAAAAGTTTTCTGATTCAAACACACATTAAAGCAAACATTGCTGGATTCATTTTAAGACAGCGTGTTGTGGACCCATTGTAATTTATGCTTGGAATGCAGATAAGTCCAAATCAGGGGTTCAAAATCATAGCTGTGTGTTATGTGTAAATCTCCTTAAAGATGTTCATGCAAAGTCTGAATCCATTAGGGAATTGATTATTATCCCTACTAAAGGTAGTTCTCCACATGATTACAACTGAATCCAAAATTTCCATTGATAAGCAAGACCGCTGTTAAGTGAGTTTTATCCCATTTTACTAACTTTCTTGCGACAGTTGTTAAGTGAATCACCGCAGCTTTTAACAACACGGTTGTTGAGTGAATCTGGCTTCCCCATGGACTTTTCTTGTCAGAAAGTGGCAAAAGGGGATCACGTGACACCCCCCCCAAGACAGGGCAACCCTCATCAACATATGCCAGTGGTCAAGTGTCCGGATTTTGATCACATGACCACTGGGATGTTGCAATGGTCTTAAGTATGAAAAACAGTTTTAAGTCACTTTTTTCAGGGCTGTTGTAACTTCGAATGGTCCCTGAATGAATGGCTGTAAGTCGAGGACTACCGATATATAAGTGTTTAGTACATTTTGAAGCACAGAAATTTTATCTTGCACAGGCACAAAAAAACATTAATATTTTCATAAATGCATACATTATTTTCCAATTATTTATAACCTCAAACAAATGATCAGATATAAAAAAAACCTATTAATTGAGTCTACTGGGTTTGATAGCAAACCTAAAGTAGCATTAAGATGATCAAAGGCCTGGAGACTAAAACATAAGAAGAACAGCTATGGGACTTGGTTTTGGCTAGTCTAAAGAAAAGAAGAAATAGGGGAGACATGATAGCAGTGTTCCAGTATCTGAGGGGCTGACACCAAGAAGAGGGGGTCATGTTATTCCCCAAAGCACCAAAAGGCAGGACAGGAAACAATGGTTGGAAACTGATCAAAGAGAGAAGCAACCTGGAATTAAGGAGAAACTTCCTGACAGTGAGGACAATTAACCAGTGGAACAGCTTATCCCCAGAAATTGTGGGAGCTCCATCACTGGAGATTTTTAAGAAGAGACTGGACATTCACCTGTCTGAGATGGTATAGGTTCTCCTGCTTGAGCAGGGGGCTGGGTTAGAAGACCTTCAAGGTCCCTTCCAGCTCTATTCTATTCTATTCTATTCTATTCTATTCTATTCTATTCTATTCTATTCTATTCTATTCTATTCTATTCTATTCTATTCTATTCTATTCTATTCTATTCTATTCTATTCTATTCTATTCTATTCCATTCCATTCCATTCCATTCCATTCCATTCCATTCCATTCCATTCCGATGGTGAACCCAGGGCTGGATCCAGATCTTGTCTGTTCGAATGACTAACATCAGTTCAGTTAGGATGACTAACATCAGTTCCATACCAACGTACACACATACAAAAACAAAAGAGATATCACAGCAACCATCTTGCAAGCCTCTGGTTGCATTTAATTGAGTGGGCATCCTAGGCATGACTAGAGCTCAATTTGAGCTGGGGCTTTAAGATCAGCACATATTTTGTTAACTGAAGCACCCATTTCAGTGCTTAAATGCAGTGCAAACCGTGATGCAAGATTACATTATTTAAATTGCTTGCATGAAATAGGAATATGGTCAAAGGCAAGGAAAGGAGTCTTCAGTCTGCTTCTTTAGAGTTCTCGTCTCCAAATCTGGTCTCAAAAAAGGGTTCATCTTAAAAGGGTTTTTTTTAAATCACCTCATTCATTCAATATGATATCTTCAGCTTCTATTCTCCCTTCACTGCCCAGGCTCAGAGCAAGTGTCATCAGGATTTATGTTTTTTAAGGCTTTTTTTCCCACCCATCAAGGCAGTTCACCCTCTGATTTTTCTACTTGCCATTTCTGTTCAGTTTTGTTTATTTATTTTATTTATCTAGGAAGCCTATAAGGCCACCTATCTTAAGTACATAAATATGGACAGATAACAACCAGTTCACAAAAACCAATATAAAAGCCTACCACAGATATATAATCCCATTTATATCCCGCCCTTCTCCGAAGACTCAGGGCAGCTTACAATCTAAGAAGCACAAATCAATGTGCTTAGCAGTAGCCTTCATTCTATGTATATACCTGCTTATTAGGGCTTTCACACACACCCAGCGGCATTATTACAAAGTCAGCTTACTGCCCCCAACAATCTGGGTCCTCATTTTACCTACCTCGGAAGGATGGAAGGCTGAGTCAACCTTGAGCCTGGTGGGACTCGAACCTGCACTAACTGCAGGCAGCTGGTGTTACTTAAGGAGGCATTAGCCCACTGCTCCACCAAGGCTCTGTTCCATATATGTTACCATATATGTTACCATGTAACATTTCAAATCCTGCCCTTAAAAATGCTCACAGGGCCAGGATGTAGATTTAAGTCTGTCCAAAAAGGCTCTGAGTCTGATCCACTCCTGAAAAATTTGGATCTTCTTGGAGAGCTACTGTAAGGAATGCATTCATACCGATACTCCCCATATATTTTTGTGACTGCATGGGTTGATCTGATAGCCTCTCCATGGTATTGTCCAGGAGCTGCTGCAATTTTGTTTTGAGTTCAGGGTCCCTTCGGAGTTTGTTTTCCAGGTAGCTATTTTTGAACTCTTCTTGAAGTGCCACGGCTTCTTTGCTACATTTTAAACAGCCCTGAGATCCTGTGATGACCATGGTCAGGAGCCCAAACTCTAACCAAGACATGACAATATCTTGCCCTGTCAGCTGCTGGAGGGGGCCTTGAGCAGCAAAGCAGTGACCTCATAACCACGACCTCACAAAGCCTACGACTCTTCTATGGAAACATGCTCAGCTGTGGCTCATAATTGGCTGCACTCATCACAATGGGCTGGCTTCACTATACTGTATGTGTAATAGAAACAGAAGAAAGCACATTATGGTTTAGCACAGTATATTTATTTATTTATTTATTTTTATTTTAATCCCATTTATATCCCGCCCTTCTCCGAAGACTCAGGGCGGCTTACAATTTAAGCACAAACCAATGTGCTTAGCAATAGCCTTCATTCTATGTATATGCCTGCTTATTAGGGCTTTCGCCCCCCCCCCCCAGGCAGCATTATTACAAAGTCAGCTTATTGCCCCCAACAATCTGGGTCCTCATTTTACCTACCTCGGAAGGATGGAAGGCTGAGTCAACCTTGAGCCTGGTGGGACTCGAACCTGCACTAATTGCAGGCAGCTGGTGTTACTTAAGGAGGCATTAGCCCACAGCTCCACCAATGAACAATGCATGCTAGTCGTTTCCAACTCTAGGGGCCAGTGCTCATCTCTGTTTCAAAGCCGAGGACGTTTCAAAGCTTGTCCGAGGACGTCTCCGTGGTCATGTGGCCGGCATGACTAGACGCCAAAGGCACACGGAATGCTGTTACCTTCCCACCGTAGTAGTCCCTATTTTTCTACTTGCATTTTACATGCTTTCAAACTGCTAGGTTGGCAGAAGCTGGGACGAGTAACTCTGTTACGCGGCACTCGGGATTCGACCCGCCAAACTGCCGACCTTCTGATCGACAAGCTCAGCGTCCTAACCCACTGAGCCACCGCGTCCCTCATATGAACATTGCTACAGCATAAATAAAGGTTGCAATGGGTAGAGAAATGTAATCTGCACTTAACTTCCAATTAGCATCCTGAAATGTTTTTTTAATCAGAAGATGGAGGCAATTTAGCTTCTGTCCTTTCTGATAGACTTCCAATGCTCTCTTTCATATTTCATGCCCGTTCCTTATTATTCTTTCATTGGTGAGCTTGTGTTGGATGGTCCATCTCTCACTAATATAATCCCTGTAGACCTGCATTGGACTCTAATTCCTGTTTTCCTCAGCCGGCATCTAGACCAGTGTTTCCCAATTGGGCAACTTTAAAATAAGGGGACTTCAATACCCAGAATTCCCCAACCAGCTACGCTCACTGAGGAATTTTGAAAGTTGAAGTCCACATATCTTAAAATTGCCAAGGTTGTAAACACTGGTTTAAACAATACTGAGTAAGTGGAGCCTATGAGTTTAACTTGAAAGCAGATTTCTTCTTGTGACTCTTTAGTAGAAAGGGGTTTTTTAGTGTTGATTTATCTGAAAACCATTGAAGAAAGGAACCACTCTACAAATAGGAAAGCAATTAGTTTCCTAACTGCAGCCAGCCGTTGGTCAGCCAAATGAGTATAGATTATTCATAGCCTGCTTTCAGGCCACTGCAGCTGACAGCAGTGAAGACCATTCTGGCACTTTAAAGCAGCTCATGGGAACATGGAAAGTGAGAAGAATTTCTGTATGGAAGGGATCCAAAGTACTAATTTGTGGGTTTTGCAATATCTTTGTATCAGGGAGATGAAAGGGAGATGAAATAAGTGTGCAGATTCAAATAATATTAAGTTTAAATATTAGTGGCCCTATAAGAAAACTAGAAATCATAGCATTCCCATAATTTTCAATTATTATTTTTTAATGTATTAAATTTGTATACCACCCATCTCACCATCAAGGGACTGAACACCTAGAACTTCCCTCCAAAACTCTTCTTCCTGATACTGGTTGCTATTGTTTCTCTTATATTCTGCCTTTCTTCTCCAAAGTTTAAGGCTATGAAGATATGCCGTTCTATTCTGCCCAGTTTATCTTGAAAACAACCGTGCAAGGTAGGCTAAAGTGAGACCGCCTTAGAAAACTGTGTGAAGATTTGAATACATCAAATGCTAGCCCAAGGGTTCTGCAAACAGGAAATGCACATCAGGGTTTCAGCCTGGTTGACTTGCATGCCAAGTGGCCCTGGAGTTGACAATAACAGCATAAATTTATGGTACATAAGTAGGGAATGTGAGGCAAGAGAATAATTTTGTTAAGAAATGTTTGTTTTTATTAATGAAGAAATTGATTTTACAATCAATAGTAAAAAAAAGTAATTAAGAAATTAAGAGCCAATTTGGTGTAGTGGTTAAAGCATAGGCTAGAACAGGGGTAGGCAACCTTGGCTCTTTTGTGACTCGTGGACTTCAACTCCCAGAATTCCTGAGCCAGCCATGCTGAGGGGAAGGGAGAGGTTTCTATGCTGAACCATGCTGGCTCAGGAATTCTGGGAGTTGAAGTCCATGAGTCATAAAAGAGCCAAGGTTGCCTACCCCTGGGCTAGAAAATAGGTAGATGGTGAGTTCTAGTTTCTCCTTACGCACAAAAGCTATCTAGGCAACTCTGACTCAATCATTGGCAGATGGTGAGTTCTAGTCCCGCCTTAGGCTTGAAAGCTGGTTGGATGACTTTGGGCCAATCACTAGGAGACGGTAAATTCTAGTTCCACCTTAGGTATAAAAGTCATCTGGGTGACTTTGGGCTAGTCCCTTTCTATCAGCCCAACCCATCTCACAGGGTTGTTGTGGATATGTTTGCTGCCTTGAGTTTATAAATATAAAATAAATATGTTTGCTGCCTTGAGTTTATAAATATAAAATAAATATGTTTGCTGCCTTGAGTTGTTAAACAAACAAACAAATAAATAAATAAATAAATAAATAAATAAATAAATAAATAAATAAATAAATAAATAAATAAATAAATATCATATATATCGAGTCAAACAATTCAACTTTCCTTTAAATTTACCCTCCACCCAGCTGACCCTAAGAAGGGCAAGTCCCCACAGTCTCCTCTTTCTTAGCTCCAGTCCTCTCACCCGCCACGCCTCATAACCTTCTAAATTCCTGGGCTGTGTCCCCCTTTCATCACATCTTGGATATCAGGACTTTGGGACCACCTGGCCATATGGGGTCAAAATAACTCTGGTCACGGTCTGCTCTGCATTAATTAACCTTTGATCCTTAATGGGCACCCCAGGGAAGAAGAGGTGGGAGGGCCTCATAAAAAACAACAGAGAGATTAATAGCCAGCCAACCAGCAATTTCACTTTCAGACCTTGGGAAAGCTGGGGGAGGGGGGGAGAGGGAGGACCTCATCAGCCGGGTGAGGGGTGGGAGGAAAGGGCAGTAATTTGGGAACTGGGGGGGGGGGCTTCTATAGGGCTGAAATGGCAAAGCAACTGCACGGAGTGTTGCCAACTGCTTAAGGGGAAAACTAGCCTGCGCTTAGCAGTTGGATTTGCAGAAATCTCAAAATAGAAATAAACTTCACCATCTGCTTCAGATCTGTGTTTAAGGCTCACAAACAGAGAGGGAGCGAAAAAGTGGTAATTCTAGCTGTGAGCCCAAATTACAGGGTTTGGGTCTGTGGCACAATTCAAAAGTTTGTCTTAAATTGTGTGAAAATTGCACGCTTCGGCATATTTTGACAAGTGGCTTAGGTTTGGGATTTGGATCTGCTGAACTTACCAAAATATGAATTATTGTTAGAGCAATATGTGTAATTGCTAAAATTCTCCTTTTTTGTGTCAAGCATTATTTTTAAGCATTTGGATGCTGATGTGGGTTGTAAATCATTGACAAAGGCTTTTGGTCAGCATTCGATTAACATTCAGGTAAATCTGTTATGCAACACCACATAAGATGCATGTTATCAAAAGGAGAAGAGGGCAAAAATGACACAGATTTGCATAATATTTACATGCATACTAATCTACATACGCTCATGGAAATAATTTAAATATAACTACCTTCATAGGGAAGACTGTTAACTATCAGATTACAATCCTTCTCTCCATATAGCAACTTCAAGGCTTTAGTGCCCCTTTATAATACAGGTAGGCTTTGATCTACTATTGTAAATCTGGTCACCCACATGACCGACCTGATTTTTTGACCTTTTTTGCAGCCCTCATTAAGCAAACCAATTCACTAAAGGCCAATTTTGCCAAAAAAAACAGAAGTAAATGCCAGTTTTTGGCAAAACCATTGCAAAATGTGACCAAGGGATACTGCAAATGGTTGTAAATGCAGACTGGTTGCCAAGTGTCCCACATGCAGTCACATGACTGCAAGGGGGAGTGGCCATCAGAACTTTGGACCAGGTCATAAGTAATTCCAGGTTCTATTATGTTCATAAGTTGAGGACTATTTATTAGGACTGAAGCTTTAATTTTAACTGCAAGAAGGGGCAATTATTTTTGGCTCTGAATCCCATTGTGTCATATTTGTACAATATCAAAATCTTACAATATTTCAGTCTATCTTACAGACGTTCACAGTATTCCATGCTGTGAACTCATATTCTGAGGATATTAATTGATTGATTATTAATTATTAACATTATAATGTCAAGAATTTCCAAGACTATATCTTAGAGATTCACTAGTTTGACAAGATTTTGCCAATCTTTTATTGCTGCTTTAGACTCTTGCTTTTCATTCTGATTACTTTTATATGAAGAAAGTTCTGAGTCTTGTTCTATTTACTGCCTAGAAAGTTTCTTTGATTATTTAAATTTATTAAAATTTAATCAAGTTATTGAATATACCCAGATGATTAAGTGAATGTAATAACAAAACTGTAATACAGTCTCCTTGAGCTTATTAAAAGACAGTTTAATAAGTTAATTTAATGATCAGTTTAATAAGCAAATGTAACCTCAATGGAAGGAAAATTCAGCTAGGAAATTCAGGAATACACACACACACACACACACACACACACAGGCATTTTGCCTGGTTGTGTCAGTAGAATATGTCTACTGTTGAAAACTAAACAGAATTGGATAAGATTTGGTGTGGCGGGATGTAGGTACTGGGAAAAAATAATCAAATTTAAAAATGGGCTGTATCTGGTCGATGGAGGAAAAAAAATGGAGAAAAAAAATAATCTCAATGCCCCTGCAATGGAAAATTGGGCAACTTCTTCACAACAGCCCTAAAATAAGTAACTCCTGACCAGTCCTCACAGTTACAACCATTGCAGCATCCCTATGGTCACAAGACCAGAATTCGGGCGCTTGGCAAACCTGCATGTATTTCCGATGGTTGCCGTGTCCCAGGGTGATGTGATCACCATTTGCAGCCTTCCCAGCTGGTTTCCAATAAGCAAAGTCAACGGGGGGGAAGCCAGATTCTCTTAACAGCCACATGATTCACTTAAACAATTGCAGCTTAATAAATGTGGCAAAACAAAAGGTCACAAATTGGGTACGACTCACTAAAAATCGCCTTGCTAATCAACAGAAATTCTGGCCCCACTGATGATCCTAAGTCGAGGACTCCCTGTATTTTCCTAGGACTGCAGGGCTGTAATAGGATGAGTTCAGGAAAAGCCACCAACTCTTTAAGAAGCAGCTAAAAAAAATGCACCCACACCAGACTCAAATCACATTTGCCCACTTCTGAGCCAAATACAGCACACCTGTACGTCTGATAGCAAACAGTATTGTACGTAGCCTTAAACCCCGGTGTGTTTTTCTTAGGCCTCCAGAGCAAAATTGACAAGCTAAATATGGAAAAGTAGGCATTACGGTCTTTCTCTATCTAGGATGGATTTTTTTCTTGGGTGGAAAGACCAGACCAAACCAACTCTCTCATTATGTACCAACTAGGACTCAATTACAACATCCAAAAACGGAAGGAAGAACTGTGTTAGAATGGGAAATTGACCCTTTTTTTAAAGGGTCACTTTTTTCAATATTGAACTTTCTGGAAGGCCATCTCTCCCTCTGAGCAAGATGGCCCCAAACCTTTATGCATCTCCTTTATGATCCCCTCATACCCTCTGGATATGAGGAGATAGGAACTGACTCCACTGGTCTTTTGTTTTTCCTGCTTAAATCCTGTTGGTCTCCAATCTGGATGTTTTTCCTGATGGACACATGGGGCCTTTTTAATTTTGCCTCTTTCCCTTTGTATATCTCTCTTCTGCTCAGTATCCTGCATTACTAGCCCACCTGTCTGCATGTGTTTGGCATCTGTCTCATCAGTGGGACTTACTCCCTTCTTTGACTCATGAAGAACTCTGTTGGAAGTCCCCTCATACAGGGCAATGCCATCAGGAAATGTAGCAACCCCAGATCAAAGCCTCTGAGATCTGGAAAAGTGTTTTACTCTCCTGATTCCAGGACTGGGTGAGAAACCTGACTATCAAAACTTGTGTTAACTCATGAACACTTTAACAGATCTCCAGAGGCACCGTTTCCCGTCTCTCCCGGCCCCATCTGTCAACCCCCAATCCATACATCCAACAAGACGACTGTCTAGTATTTTTACCCAACGGCTTGTAAAACTTGCTAAACTTCCTCTTAAACTCTCAGCAAAGAGGGTTTTATTTTTAAGAAACTCCAGCCTGGCTGATATCGGATTCCAGAAAGCTCGGTGGATAGTGTCGTTGGACGCAGGCTCCAGACACAACAATTGGGGAAGAAAAGGTGGGTTTGCTCTGATCACTCTATTGTATCATTGTATGCTTAGTTCATGTTATTTTCCCTAATGCATGAGAAATTCTACATTGGCAACCAACCCCATCAGCCCCAAATTTGATGAGATAAATATTTAAGGTGGAAAAGTTTGTTGTTTCATACCTGCATTATGTTGGCTTTTCTTGCAAGATGATAGATAGATAGATAGATAGATAGATAGATAGATAGATAGATAGATAGATAGATAGATAGATAGATAGAGCCAATCCTGATTAACTATTGAAATATAATGAGCCCCCAGTTATTAAAGAGCAAAATGTGTGACACTGGGACTGAAAACCTGCAATGTGTACACTGCAGTATTATCTGAACAATGCTGTAATATCTCAGATGATGCAGGCCATGAAAATCCTATAAAGAATATCCAAGCAGTAGAGATAGACAATGTGCCAGTGCTTATATTGCTAAATATATCCATATTTACCACAGGCCTTTGGCAATAAAACGTGTAATAGATGCAGGGGAATGCAAGTGGTTTTGTAGCTAATGGCCCATTGGTTGTTCATATTTGGGGGCTTAGTGGCAGTTTTGTGGGAAACTGGAAGAACTTTCCAAGATTTCTTAAAATGTATGACAAGATGAAATTTCCCCCAAGCATTTGCATCTTGGGGGATTTGATTTCCGGCTTGATTTCCGGCTTTTGAAGATGGCGGACGTGTCGGGCTGAGCTCCGTGAGCTCCGGTTGTTGGGCGTCCCTTGGGAGCCCCTCAGGGGTCTTTTTGGGCCCGCTGGGTAGGGGATGTGGATTGTTAAATCCACGAAGCCGAATTTATGAGGCAAATAAGGAGGTAGTTTTGCTATTTGCCTGTTCCATTTGCGTGTTGCCTTTTCCATCGCCTGTTCGTCTTCCGCGGTGTTGCTGGGTTTGGCTTCTTCGGCCTGCCGGTTCCTGCTGCCCTGGTGTCTCCGGGCCTCTCCTAGGAGGCTGCGGTCGGCGGCGGGGGTGTTTCCAGCTGTTTTGGGCCGCCATGGGCCGTTGGGTCGGCGCTGCTGTCTTGGACGGTTTTCGGCCGTTTTCGGCAATGTTCTCGGCGTCCTCGGAGTTCTCGGCGTCCTCGGAGCCCCAGATGATCGGCGCTTCCGGGAGAGGGGAGGAGAGCCTGTGCGAGATGCCTGCAGACCATTCTGGCGACGGCGGCAGCGGCGGCAGAGACATTTTGTTATTGGACCTGCCTGTGCGGCGGCTGCGGCGTCTTCGGGCCGTTTGGCGGCGGAGAAGACGGCCGCTTGCTACTTTACCGACAATGCTGCCCCCTGTGCTGGTTTCGAGCCGCTGCCAGCGACGGAGGCGGTTATGGCGACGGCGTCCTCGGGCTGCTCTGGGCGGTGGAGAGGACGACCATGGCGACAGCGACTCGTTTGGTTCCGGCTGCTTGAGGTGATGGCGGCGACGGTGATGGCGATGATGGCGTCTTCGAGGCCCGCTCGCCTGTTTTTTTACCGGCAGCGACGATGGCTGTGGCAACGGCGGCGACATAGCGGACTACCAACTTATTTATTAACTTATTAATTCTCCAGCTGCCTCCTTTTTTCCCCTTTGGACTGGGACGGACCTGGGTACAAGCCACAGTGGGAGAGTGGCTTGTTTTACATCGGCAGCCCCATAGAGGTGGGAGCTCTATGGGTGCTGCCCCACCCAGGGTGTGCATCTTGGACCATCCCCGGGAGCAGGCTCACGCCCCGGTGTGAGAGGACGGGTTGTGGGCTGCCCCTGGGAGCATCCAACCGAGTGGCAGTAGGTTGGTGGATGGCCCAAATGTTCCACTCCTTACCTTCGAACCTCCTGTTGGACTTTTTAACTATTGGACTGCCCTCTCTGGATTTGCTCGGACTGTATGTACCGATATTCTGATACGGACTTGCTCGCCCTCAGGGGTGCCCCCCTCTCCTGGGTGCGTCCCGCCCTCTTTTCTATCCCCAGTCTCGATGAAGGGCCCAATTATTGGGACCCTGAGAGATGGCCGGGTAAGGCCAGGGGCTCTCGATATAAATTTAATAAGAGGCCCCTGGTTAATTTTTTAGTCAAATTTTTTAGGGGGTTGGGGAGGGGGGTGGGGGGTAATGGTTGTCTGGCTGTGGGGGGTGGCCATACAACCGTGTTGCAGGCCAGGCCTGGGTCTGACGGCATTCGGGGGGAGCGGGTTGTGGTTACATCTGGGGCTCGGGAGCGGGTCGTGGGATTACCGATTCCCACGACACTGGGGTATGGCAGCAGGCGTATGGACAGAGGGCCGTATCGTTACTGGGAGGGCCGTCTCCGCTGTTTGCAAGCGGTGAGGCGCTCCGACCCTCTGGTTCTTCCCCGAGGTGCCGGGAGCGAAGATGTGCAGCCTCCTGAGCTCCGGCTGGTGTACCTGAATGCCAGGTCCGTGGTTAATAAGGCTCCCCTTGTGCGGGATCTGGTGGAGGGTGAGCATGCGGACCTGGCTTGTATCACCGAGACCTGGTTGGGTCCAGAGGGTGGGGTACCTTTGGTTGACATTTGCCCACCAGGTTTCCGAGCGTTACACCGGCCTCGGGCTCAAGGTAGGGGCGGGGGAGTGGCGGTTGTTATTAGGGAGACCTTATGTCCGCGGGAGACCACCGTTCTTCAGATAGTCGGGTGTGAGTCTCTCTTTTTGAGGTTTGGTTCAGGGGCGCAGTTGGGCTTGCTGCTGGTGTACGTTTCGCCTAGTCACACAGCGGCAGCCCTGCCCGTACTACTCGATGTCCTCTCGGGTTTGGTGATTGAGTTCCCCAAACTTTTAGTTTTGGGTGACTTCAATCTGCCATCCCTGGGAGGGTCATCTGAGTTAGCCCGGGAGTTCATGGCTTCCATGACGGCCATGAACCTGACGCAGGTAATTTCTGAACCAACTCATGAGGGAGGCCACACCCTTGACTTGGCTTTTTTATCTGGACGGTGGTTGGATGATCTTGGTGGGGGCTCTCCATTTATTATGCCCCTGTCATGGACCGATCATCATCTCCTGCGGCTGGTCTTCCGTCTTGCCACCCCCCACCGTGGGGATGTGGAACCAACTAGATGGTACCGCCCCAGACGCTTAATGGACCCTCTCGGGTTCCAGGCAGCGCTGGGATCCCCACCTGCCTCCGTCGCTCACAGCTCGGCGGATGCCTTAGTGGAAGCCTGGGAAAGGGCAGCCACTGAGGCACTGGACCGAGTTGTACCCCTGCGGCCCCTGACCCGGTGCAGATCCCATCGAGCTCCATGGTTCTCCGCGGAGCTCCGGGAGATGAAGCGTCGGAAACGGGGCCTAGAGAGCTGCTGGAGGTCCAGCCGATCCGAATCCGACCGGTTGCGGTTAAGAACCTATATTAGGTCTTATCTCGCAGCGATGAGGGCAGCGAGGTGTAATTACTTCTCTGCCCTCATCGCGTCCGCAGATAATCGCCCGGCCGCCCTGTTTAGGGTGACTCGCTCCCTCCTTAATCAGGAGGTGAGGGAGGATCCCTTGCAGGGTCGTGCCGAGGAGTTTGGTCAACATCTGTCGGATAAAATCGCTCGGATTCGGACCGGTTTGGACTCCAGCTGGGCAGAGTCTGACGATCAGGACACGGGCGGTCTTGTCAATGTTATCTGGGAAGAGTTTGATTCTGTGACCCCTGATGAAGTGGACAGGATTATGGGGAGGTTGAGCTCCACCACATGTTTATTGGATCCGTGCCCTTCCTGGCTGGTTTATGCAGCCAGGGAGAGGACACGAGGCTGGTTCCAGGCGGTGATATCTGCTTCCTTGAGTGAGGGTAATTTCCCCACCGTCTTGAAGGAGGCGGTGGTGAGACCTCTCCTCAAGAAGCCTGCCTTGGACCCAGCTGTCTTGAACAACTTTCGTCCAGTCTCCAACCTTCGCTTTCTTGCGAAGGTTGTTGAGAGTGTGGTGGCGCATCAGCTCCCTCTGGTCCTGGATGAAGCGGATTATCTAGACCCGTACCAATCGGGTTTCAGGCCCGGGTACAGCACGGAGACGGCATTGGTCGCTCTGGTGAATGATCTCTGGAGGGCCCGGGATAGGGGATATTCCTCTGTCCTGGTCCTATTAGACCTCTCGGCGGCTTTCGATACCATCGACCATGGTATCCTGCTGCGGCGTCTCAGGGGATTGGGAGTGGGAGGCACAGTTCTTCGGTGGTTCTCCTCCTATCTCCTGGGACGTTCGCAGTCGGTGTTGGCAGGGGGGCAGAGATCGGCCCCTAGGTCTCTCGTTTGTGGAGTTCCTCAGGGTTCGGTTCTCTCGCCTCTCCTGTTCAACATCTACATGAAACCGCTGGGTGAGATCATTCGTGGTTTTGGAGTTGGGTATCATCAATATGCTGATGATACCCAACTTTTCATTTCAACCCCAAACCACCCCAGTGATGCCCTCGCTGTGATGTCCCGTTGCCTGGAGGCGGTTCGGGTCTGGATGGGGAGGAACAGACTTCAACTCAACCCTGACAAGACTGAGTGGCTGTACATTCCGGCATCCCGGGACATTCAAAACGTTCCATCACTTTCTATGGGGGGTGAGTTTTTACCCCCCGTAGATAGGGCTCGCAACTTGGGAGTCCTCCTGGATGCACGGCTTACCTTAGAAGATCATGTAGTAGCCGTGACCAGGGGGGCTTTCGCACAGGTTCGCCTGGTGCGGCAGTTGCGGCCCTATCTAGACCGGGATGCCCTGTGTACGGTCACTCATGCGCTCGTGGCCTCTCGTCTTGACTATTGCAATGCTCTCTACATGGGGCTTCCCTTGAAGACCACTCGGAGGCTCCAACTGGTACAGAATGCGGCCGCGAGAGTTGTCTTGGGAGTTTCCCGGTACTCCCATGTTACACCTTTGCTCCGCGAGCTGCATTGGTTACCAGTTGTCTTCCGGGTGAGGTTCAAGGTCTTAGTGATGGTTTTCAAGTCCTTACATGGCATGGGTCCGGAATACCTCGGGGACCACCTGCTGCCGGCGTCGACTCCCCTCCGCCCCGTGCGTTCCCACAGAGAGGGCCTCCTCAGGGTGCCTCCAGTCAGAGAATGTCGACTGGTGGCCCCCAGGGGGAGGGCCTTCTCTGTGGGCGCTCCGGCTTTGTGGAATCAGCTGCCGGTTGAGCTCCGGATGGCACCGGATCTCCGCTCCTTCCGGCGCGGGTTAAAGACCCATTTATTTGAACAAGCTGGCCTGGCCTGATGGGGAATTACTTAGGGTTTTAATATTTATATATATATTTTATTGTTTTTATTGTGGGCAATAATTTAATTCTTTTTTAACTTTTGTACTTTTGTAGTTTTAAGATATGCCCTGTTCACCGCCCTGAGTCCTTCGGGAGAAGGGCGGTATAAAAATTTAATTAAATAAATAAATAAATAAATCTTAAGACCTCACTAATCTGCCATTGCCTATCGGGTTGTATGCCTGAAATCAGAAGAAATGCTTGAAATTTCCACAGTGACATGTTAAAATTATTACAGTTTTCTGTACAATGCTTCTTAGATTACCGCAGGTCAGAAATTAAAGAAGCGCTGAGGCTGATTCTATTATTCTTCACCTTGAATGAGCTTTATGTTGATATCAACTATTTAATATTTGATGTATGTGATAGCATCTGTGGTACTTCAACAGACCTTGTTGAAATATTTGCTGTTTTAAAGTTTGCAGAGGTTATTGCTTCAAAACAGCCTCTATTACTATGTGTGTTCTTTAATCTATTTTAAAATACATTGGGTTGGTTTTTTTTAAAAAAAGAGTCATTTCTTCTACATCTCTAGAACCTAGAGATTCATGTACTTCTGAACATTTGTGTGAAAATTCATTAAAAGCCAAAGTTTCCATAATTTTGGAGAAGACAGATCAACGATTTTGTAGCATCCAAGTCTAAGATTGATAGTCACTAAAATATTTCTCCCACACCCCAAAAAAATGCATTGGAGGGGAAAAAAAACTTTTAAAAATTCCATAAAACAATTCTCCTTGCCTTACAACTTATAGACTAATTTCTCTTTATGCATAATCATACATGTTTATGACACATCACTAATATTTTATGGCACAGAAGACAAAGGAATTACTAGCACAATTTACTACATATGGTTACTAAATCTCACCTCCTTTTTAAAAACTCCAAGTAAATGGTAAAAGATTGTTACTATGCTTGAACCAAAAATTCTACTCCATTAAAAGTTTGCATTGAAGCACAAATTATCAACATTTGAGGATTCTTAGTGACAAATGTCAAGCTTTAAATTTTATTAAATTTATTTTGCTTAGCAAAAGTTTTGATCTATTTAATATGTCTGAAAATGGGAAACAAAACAATACTATAAGCTCTGAGGATTGACACATACTGTTATACATTTGGGAAATCTTCAGACTTCTACATTTTTCTACAGTTTAGAAACAAACAACTATGTGCATTTAAGAACTATTATATTTTTCTGCATAGGTCCCAAACTTATTTTGCTCATATTTTAAGCACTTTTCTACAGATATTTAGTCTTGGTAAATATTGGTAAATATTGCAAAAACCCCTTAAAATTCATATGAAAACTATTATCAAGGAACATATTTAAGCATTAGATCCTTATTTGGTGTATTCTTTCAAACTAACAAATACTTAACAAAATGGTTATTTATACCTGTGTAAATGTCCCAGTAGAAAATAATTTATAAGTACAAGAATTGATTACAAAAGAAAATTACATGTTCATGGAATGTTTTCAGTAAACAGTCCACTATTCTTTCCTAATGTGATACTACCTAAAATTACAGTAGGCTGCTTTGCAAATTTTAACAAAAAGGAGATAGTGTTTCAAAGTCAATGAGATATAGAGCTAAATTTCATTGGTGTCTGCGCTATGCAAGACGGCTATAAAGTAAGTAGCCGTCTTGCATAGCGGAGACACCAATGAAATTTAGCTCTATATCTCATTGACTTTGAAACACTATCTCCTTTTTGTTATTATTATTTATATTATTATTTATTATAAATTCACAACAAGACAATCCCAGATTCAGTCAATCAAAGATTTAATAAAAAATCTTTTTCTATGGGTATTTTAATCACAATCAGAATTGAAACTAAAAAAGACTGACCAGCAACATTATATAAACTATTTCTCTTACAGTATGTTTCTTAGTTTCAAACTATACTTTGTGCAATGGATAAACCCCTTGTTTCTTTATGGGTAGATTAATTATCAAAGCTACTTAAAAGCTTATTTTTCTTTTATCTGTCATTTTTTGCTCCAGGAATGTTTTAACATGTTCACTAGATTTAGAGGGCACATTCATTTCTTGTGTATCTAACTGGAATGAAATAGACATTCATATTTTTAGACAACAATGCCGGACTTATTTAAAATTCAGACTTCTCTAAATGTGGTAAGCTGCAGTTATAAGAAATATAGTTTATTAAAATTATATAAATTGGGCTAAACAAAAAAAAGGATACGTTTAGACAAATCTGCATATATCCACATTTTAGATCCGTTTTAAAAATTCAAACCAGTACAAGAATGGGAGAAACAAAACGTCTAGGGAATAAATTAAAACTGACATATTTGCATAAATGAAAAACTGAGAAGCTTCTCTGTAGTGCACATCACAATGAGTTGCATTTAACAAACTCTCATGATGAGGCTCAGCCTGCTCTGATGAACTTAAAAATCGAGATGCAAAAAAAACCTTTTTTTGAAGTCCCAATGTTTGAAAACTGCTGCTAGTCTTTGTTTTCATTCTTGATATTTGTAGTGTGCTACAGTAAGAATCTGGTGTTTATACAGTAGAGTGTAGACAATTCCTAGTGTGATAAGAAAAAACAGTGAAGGAGATACCCAGAAAGTCACAAAAGGAAAAGACATCTCATAACATTACATGAATAAAGCAAGATAAATATAGAGAGAAATTCTTGTCTGGAAGCATTATCAACTAAAAACTGAAAATCATGTTCTTGCTTTCAGAGGCGTTTACACTACGATATTTTAATTATAAAAGTTGGAATCCAGTTCCTAACAGCCAAATCCTATACAGAATTACGAAGTCCCATTTAGTCCAAAGATTGCTCCTATTCCAAGACTACAATTCTACACATACCTTAACTTAGAACATATGCATAATTAACATGTATTGTATAATAGTTGTATTTAGGCCCTATTAAAGTCAATGGCCAGTTTGGTTACTGTTTGAATTTCACAAAATTCAGTAGGAATGAAATGTAACTAAGCTCTACATCCAACCTAAAGAGTTTTCTTTAGCAAATGCCATGTCTTCGCAGCGTCTCAACAGATGAAAACTAAGACATATTTATCACACCCTTGTTCTTTTTCAATTCTCTCCACCCCATTCTTCCTAAATACACATACTGCTAAAAATTCAGTTCTTTGTCTTCACGGAGTACTAGCTCTTCTTCTGTTGTATATTACTTGCATCAGAATCTTTCCCATGCCTTGTAAGTACAACAAATTGAGATCTATGTAATTTATTTCCAGTTCAGCGCAAACAGGATTTTGCAGCCTTCAAAGTTCAGATAGTATTTGTTCTTTTGATTAAAAGAACAAAAATAACAAAATCCAAAAGTGCTGCCAACGTGGTGTCCTCAAAATTGAACCTTTCGGTTAACTTGTGTTGGTTTTTATCTTTTTGTTTAAAAGTGTTAAAAGTTAAAAAGGTAAAGGTTCCCCCGCACATGCGTGCTAGTCGTTGCCGACTCTAGGGGCCGGTGCTCATCTCCGTTTCAAAGCCGAAGAGCCAGTGTTTGTCCGAGGACGTCTCCGTGGTCATGTGGCCGGCATGACTAGATGCCAAAGGCGCACAGAACGCTGTTACCTTCCCACCGTAGTGGTCCCTATTTTTCTACTTGCATTTTTTACGTGCTTTCGAACTGCTAGGTTGGCAGAAGCTGGGACGAGTAACAGGCGCTCACTCTGCTACGCGGCACTCGGGATTTGACCCGCCAAACTGCCGACCTTCTGATCGACAAGCTCAGCGTCCTAACCCACTGAGCCAAACTTATATAAATAATAATAATTGCAACAGCAACAGCAACTCTAGCTGGGAATCCTTTGCATGGCTTCTTAAGGTTCAAATTGTAGATATATGAGTTCTGTCAGAGTTCAGAGAGTAAAGTGGAAATTTAGAACAATTATTGAAGAATAACAACTGTAAGGATATAACTAACTCAAGCTGCTCTAAAGAGAAAAATTGAGCAAATAGGGCACCAATTTGTATAGCAGATATCTCCCTGGCATTTAAAAAAGGTAAAGGTTCCCCCGCACATACGTGCTAGTCGTTTCCAACTCTAGGGGCCGGTGCTCATCTCCGTTTCAAAGCCGAAGAGCCAGCACTTGTCCGAGGATGTCTCCGTGGTCATGTGGCTGGCATGACTAAACACCAAAGGTGCACAGAACGCTGTTACCTTCCTACCGTAGTGGTCCCTATTTTTCTACTTGCATTTTTACATGCTTTCGAACTGCTAGGTTGGCAGAAGCTGGGACGAGTAACAGGCGCTCAACTCCCATCAAACTGCCAACCTTCTGATTGACAAGCTCAGCGTCCTAACCCACTGAGCCACCGCGTCCCGGTACTGGGCCACAGCACACCAGCAACCGGTCCCCACAAACAAGCAAAGCCCCATTCATGGGATGCAGGCAGCACACAAAACCACGCACCCTCCAGTCCATGGAAAAACCTCTCTCCACGGAAGGTTGGGGACCTCTGCTGTATAGGATTGCAAGTATATTATCCACAAAAAAGAGAGTGACTTGTACAAAGATCTAAGTGGGTAGGTTGATCTAGTTTTTGTGTTGGGTAAACTCAGCCGTTGTGGTTTCTGAATATAGTTTATGGTATAGCACTATGCAAGTGTCCACTCAATTGTGAATTATACAGCAAACTATGGTTAAAATGTGGATTAGAGTGATGTATGAAGCTAGCAGTGATAGAAGGAGGAAATGAATTATATGAGCCACAGGGCTAAAACAGGAGCAGGGGAATCATGATTTGACTCCTTTAATGACCTACTCATAAAATCCAGCAAAAATGGCCTCTTTGTGCACATTAATGTCCCATTCATACTCAGGATATGGAAGTTCCTGAGGCATTTTTAGTATTTGTTGGCATTCTACCTTTATCATAGAAATGCCAGCCCTTCACAAGAATGGTAAGTGGTCCCACTTGGATCATAATCATGTTTCAATTACAGAGAAGCCACACTGGTTATTCATATTTACATTATTTTTATTTTTGTTTAATTTATTTGATTCCTATAGTTGCTAATCTCAACAAGTGATGCTGGGTAGAGTACATCATAAATATAAAACAATGAAAAAGTATTAAAATAATTTAAACAGTATAAAATAAATACATATAGAGTGAAGGTCCTGGCCTAGAAACCAGGAGAGTGTGAGCTTCCTAGTCCTGCCTTAGGCATGAAAGCCAGTTGGGTGTCTTTGGGCCAATCACCAGGAGACTGTGAGTTCTAGTTCCGCCTTA
This sequence comes from Vipera berus, assembly GCF_964194415.1. NCBI lineage: Eukaryota > Metazoa > Chordata > Lepidosauria > Squamata > Viperidae > Vipera > Vipera berus. The sequence continues at coordinate 52,891,879 of NC_138210.1, read as the reverse complement.
GGCATGAAAGCCAGCTGGGTGTCTTTGGGCCAATCACCAGGAGACTGTGAGTTCTAGTTCCGCCTTAGGCATGAAAGCCAGCTGGGTGTCTTTGGGGCAATCACCAGGAGACTGTGAGTTCTAGTTCCGCCTTAGACATGAAAGCCAGCTGAGTGTATTTGGGGCAATCACCAGGAGACTGTGAGTTCTAGTCCCGCCTTAGACATGAAAGCCAGCTGGGTGTCTTTGGGGCAATCACCAGGAGACTGTGAGTTCTAGTCCCGCCTTAGGCATAAAGGCTAGCTGGGTGACTTTGGGCTGGTCGCTATCTCTCATCCCAACCCACATCACAGGGTTGTTGCTGTGGGGAAAATAGGAGGAGGAAAAAACATTATGTATGTTTGCCACCTTGAATTAATTATAAAATAATAAAAAACCTAATAAATAATAAATATGGATCCAAGTAAAACTGTTACTATGGTTGTTAATACAGCCAAGAAATGGGACCCTTAACACACATGGGCCCCAGGCCTGGCACACAATCAAGTACATATGTTATTGTTGGTTTTTTAAGCCGACCCATTGTAATTGGCTTTTTCAGACATCCCACCTAGCTATGTGGGTCCTTATTTACATATATATCCAATACGTTGTTATTTCTAGTTCTAGTTTTTTTTACAGAAAAGAGTCATATAGTTCTGTGAACCTTATTTCCTGGTAACGTATAGTTCAAATTGCTGACTTCAGCCATTTTTCATAGATGTTCTCTAGACATAATAAAATGAAAAGTTTAATGTTTTTCTCTTTTATCAGCAATCTAAACTGCAGTCAGTGGATTTGAACACTGCTTGCAGCATAAAACTGAATAGAAAGGAGGAATATGAATTGAATAAGGAAATGAATACTGTAAATTAGTTGTGTATATTTTTCTGTTAGGATCTCATTTTAAAAAGCCTTCTAAAACTTTCAGAGGCTCAATAGTGACTATATAATTTGTCATGGAGTTAAAAACTTGAAAGACACATAGTTCTGCCTTTAAGATAGATTAGAAAGTTGTTACTGGACATAATTTTTTAAAAGCACATTTTTAAAAAATAAGTACATTTCTTTGGAAGGTTTTTAAATTACATTTTGTATACTATATTTTACAGTTTGCTTGCCATTCTGAATTTTAGAATTTGTAAGGGTGAAAAAAAATCAATCCAAAATACACACACACACACACACACACACACACACACACACACACACATATATATATATATATATATATATATATATATATATGTGTGTGTGTGTGTGTGTGTGTGTGTGTGTGTGTGTGTGTGTGTATGTATATATATATATGTATATGTATATATATATATATATATGTATATATATATATATATATATATATATATATATATATATATATATATATATATATATATATATATATATATATATATATATATATATATATATATATATATATATATATATATATATATATATATACCGTATATACTTGAGTATAAGCCGAATTTTTCAGCCCACTTTTTGGGCTGAAAAATTCCACTTCGGCTTATACTCCAGTCAACAAAAAAACTTACCGAGGACTTGTGCGCGGCCGAGGCTTTGGTGCTTCCGGGATCGCGCGCACCTCTCCCAAGCCACCGCCGTCCGGAGACCTGCCGAAGTTTGGGGAGGTTTGGGGAGGTCCGCTGCGGAAAGAAGCAGGCAGGCAGGGCGCGGAGGTCCGGAGAACTGCCGACGTTTGGGGAGGTTTGGGCACCTCCCCAAACCTCCCCAAACGTCGGCAGGTCTCCGGACTTCCGCGCCCTGCCTGCCTGCTTCTTTCCGCAGCGGAAAGAAGCAGGCAGGCAGGGCGCGGAGGTCCGGAGACCTGCCGACGTTTGGGGAGGTTTGGGGAGGTGCGCGCCTCCCCAAACCTCCCCAAACGTCGGCAGTTCTCCGGACCTCCGTGGCACCACCACCACAAACACGAAGCCGAACAAAAGCAGCACAACTCACCAGCTCAGGTCTAAGGCTGGCAGCTGAGACCAGCCCGTCCACTCAAAACACACCCCCACCCAATCAGAACACACCCACCATTCAAAACACACTCCCACCCAATCAGAACACACTTACTCCCCCACCCAATCAGAGCACACCTCCACCCACAGAACACACCCCCTCTGGCAGTTTAAAAAAGAGGAACAAACAGCCACATGCTTCTCCCAGAAGAAGGAAGCAGAAGCCACCAGCCTGATGATGACGGATGGGATTCCGTCGAAACGTCGCCCCTACACCTTTAGTTCTACGTGGGGGAAAAACCCGAATAACCTATATATATATCAAGATATTTGGACATGTTTGGTATAAACCAGATGCAGTGAAGATTTTTGAAGTAAATAGGAGACATGTAAACTGTAGTACTCACTTATGTGGAAAATAGCTAATCTGTTGCATGCAATGTGTCTTATTTCTACATATAGTAAGTCATAAAAAAGGTAAAGGTTCCCCCGCATATGCGTGCTAGTCGTTTCCAACTCTAGGGGCCGGTGCTCATCTCCGTTTCAAAGCTGAAGAGCCAGCGCTTGTCCGAGGACGTCTCCGTGGTCATGTGGCCGGCATGACTAGACGCCAAAGGTGCACGGAATGCGGTTACCTTCCCACCGTAGTGGTCCCTATTTTTCTACTTGCATTTTTACATGCTTTCGAACTGCTAGGTTGGCAGAAGCTGGGATGAGTAACAGGCGCTCACTCTGTTATGCGGCACTCGGGATTCGATCCGCCAAACTGCTGACCATCTGATCGACAAGCTCAGTGTCCTAACCCACTGAGCCACTGCGTCCCTTTTATAGTAAGTCATACAGGTCCTTATAAATCATAAGGTGTTCTTCTTTGGCCAGACTGGAATTCTTTGGAGCAGGGGTCTCCAACCCCCAGTCCGTGGACTGGTACTGGGCCATGGCATGCCAGCAACCGGTCCGCACAAACAAGCAAAGCCCCATCCCCGGGATGCAGGCAGTACAGGAAACCATGCCCCTGCCGGTCCGTGGAGAAACCTCTCTCCACGGAACCGGTCCCTGGTGCCCAAAAGGTTTGGGACCTCTGCTTTGGAGCAAAACCTCAACCGGGCATCTTCAGAGGTTTTCAGCACCACAAAGCAAAGAAGAAAATATTTACTGTTGCAGTGTTAATAGTATTAATGTCAATCCCTTGCTAATAAAAACCAGCCTCCCACCAGTGTATTGTTTTGTGGCACATTCAAAACTAGCCAGTTTATTTCAGCGTGCAGTTTTGGGTCCACAAAATATGTGACAGTCTTTAAATTGTTGTAATATTCTTAGTTGTTGTAATATTAACACAACACACCCTACCTATTCAAAATCCTTAATGTAAAACAAGTATATATGTTGCTTTGATACAATTAGGAATATATAAGAAACTGGCAAACTCTTGTAACCATTTTTTTAAATTTGCCCAGAAGTGAATGACTTAATAGAAATAAATTATGCAGAGAAACAATAAGCATGCAATATTTGGAGAGTACTATGAAATTAAGAGGTTGAAATAGCTGAAACTTGGAAAATTAGCTGGCAGGTTGAAAATAGGTAAACCAGCTGAAATCATGTTAACGTCTATCTCAAATACAGGATCAATACAGGATCAACTGGACCTACTATTGCATATATTGTCATGGCAATGGGGTCTAGTGAATAACCTGCATCATAACAAGCAAAAATCTCTACAGGGAAAAAGAGCAGTTCTTTATTCTGATTATTTTTTCTCCAATTTTCTATTGTTCTGAGCCAGAAGCCAAGACTTGGTGGTTGCAGGACTAAATGCAGAATTAGACAAACTTGCACTGAGTGAAGGATTTGAACTGTTAAAATGAAAACGGTTGTGAAGGAAAGAGGTGGCAGTTAAACAGGCAACAATTGTATAGGTAAATGGGAATGTTGTATTTATGGCAATAAATCAGAGACAATAACTTTTGCTGTAATAACATTGCTTACTCACAGGAGAAAGCAAAACAAAGCAAATTGTACAGTGGTAGCAAACAGGTAGCAGGTGCTTAGACGCATTGCTGGGTTTATTGTATTGGTGTTGTAAAGCAGAATACCTTGTATTGTATTATACCAACAGATGTTGTGTTATTTCATTTAATCTTTCAAAGAATTTGAGGAATGAGCTGGGCTTATTCAGACCAAAGACCATTTCTGCTTCTGCAGTTGCCAAGGGCGTGGCTTTGGGATGGCTGGAAGCAAACCTTAGTAGAAGTTTGATACAAGAAGATTGTTTTTTAAAACTGCCTTTGAAGCTTTTTGAGGATTTAATTTTAGCCTAGGAAGAGGAAAAAGTATCCTTCAACACCAGTAGCCTTATCTTCCATGCAGATTTTTTTAAAACATGCTATTTGTTAATGTTTATTAAGGCCATACTGTTTTATCAAATACATAATCAATGCATCTATTGTTAACCTATTCTGATGTAAATGTTTTGCAATAGAAGAAAGGGAGAAGGGGTTAATAATTACTATGTATGTTGAGGGCTACAATCCTGGTTGATTAAAAAAATATATGCCTTTCCATTAGTCAGCAATTTGTTTACATCCATTGTTCTTGGTTGTAAATATCCGAACTTGTACAGAGACAAATTGGGGGGAAACAGTTTCTCTGGATTGGGAGCAGGATATTCAGCTTTTCAAGTCTCAGCCTTTCTTTTTGTTATTCTTTGTGGACCATTACAAACAGCAGTGAGAATCATTTCCGTACCAACCCATCTATCATTTGAATCCTTCATAAAGTCCTACACCTCCACGCATACCCATCCCCCAAATTGGTGATGCTCCAGAGCATTATATGAGAATAATTGCAGGTGAAAGTTTTTGGAACAAAAATGAATTAAACATACATTAGAATTTATAAAGAAAATATTCTACAAGGCAGCTTTGTCTTCCCAAGGAGGAGGAGCAAAAGAAAAATCTCAGTTTCTTTTAGGGAACAAAGTCTTCAGGGCAACTTTAAAAAACACTGCATATGTTACGTATCCTCTTTGACAAAGGAGCGCCCGCTAAGATGATAATAGTTAAAACATACATCACTTCCAAACAAGTCAAACACACTCTCACTTCTGATCTACCATTGTCTGAAAATGCATGCAAATATAAGAATTTGTTTATACTCAATAAAGCCTAATGATACGTAGAGATATCTTTGTTCAGGCAAAATCTCTGCACTAAATTAACGCCTAGAGAAAATACATGGCAGTTTTAGATACCGCAGAAACCAGAGGACTTGTGTCACCTTTGCCGGTGCTAAATAGTAACTATAAATTATTCGGAAAGCCATATAATTGCTTCTCAGAAGAGTTGCCTCAATCCGTACTTCTCTTTTTTTTCTTTTTTTTAAATGAAATAAGAATGTTTCCCTTGAGTTTCCCTTTGAAAATGCAGTCTAACTTTCCGTATGTTTATCAAGAAATCATGCTGATTCCCAGGCACTTATTTTTCAGTACCTGCCATCTATCATTCCAGTCCTATGACTGAATTATATGTGATGCTTAAGTCACATATTCCCTCTTCCCCGGTTTTTTAAATTTTATAAAATGTGAACATGGAAAGTGATACAGATATGGGGCTGATTTTGTGATTCTAAAGCCAAACCCCCCTTCTGGGCTCCCCTCTTTCTGCCAAGGAACTATTTTTTACCCCAGAGAAGAACTGAATCCCCCAGTAGTGTAAAATCACAGCAGATTTGAGGGTATCAGTAACATCTCTGAGACATTGCAGCAGATGCCTGGAGCAGATTTGCAAACCTTTATTGCTGCATTTTCTAAGAAAATGGTATGCCTATGCGTATGAGTGAGTACGCATCCATGCATTTTGATTCCTGCTTTTGCAAGTATGATTCGTAATACCCTTCTATCCTCTCTTGCTTATTTTTCTCTCTATTAGATCTGACAGAAACTGTATTTCTTTACTCAGTAATAGCCCTGGATAGTTCTGTTATCTGATTAAAGATAGCTAGACACCTTAAAATTGCCTCAGAATGTTATTATCAATGGTTCAGAATTATTCAGGATCCGGCAATCCATAGTGGAATATATCTTTTCTTTCTTTCTCTATTTATACATATATATGAGGCATATTTTGAATTAGACTTAGAACCCTGTTGAACAAACAGTTCATCAGTTTATAGCAACAGTTGAAGCATGATCTGAATGTAATATAAACCCATGTCTCTTTGTTTCATGAGATACGACACAGTAACTGGCACGCTTTGTGAATGAGCAACAAATATTATTTTATAGTTTAAGGAAATCTGCTAAAATTGCAGATGGTTCCAAAACATGTCATTCACAGAAGATGTTTGTGGAATAACCCCAGTTTCGTGGTTTTTTATTTGTTTGTTTGTTTTGCTGTTTGAAGAAGAGAAATACTGAGAACAGGTTCTTAAAGTTATTGATTGCTTCACCCCTGTTTTTGCAGGCAGAATAAAGAGGTTTGTGATGCATTAAAGAATACCAATTTATTAAGCATCAGCATCTTGAATGATTCTTTTTAACAACAGATATGTTAGTCTCTTGCAGACAAACGACATGACTGTTGATTAAAATAATTATTCCTGCGAATGGGTGGAATGGATGAGTCTGACAATTTCAGTGGCTCTCCATTCCTCATTTTTTGAATTTTAAATTCGTCCCTAATACAGTGTGTTTTTGTGCAGTTTCTTTAACCCACATATTTGTTTAAACATTCTCTCTCTCTCTCTCTCTCTCTCTCTCTCTCTCTCTCTCTCTCTCTATATATATATATATATATATATATATATATATATATATATATATATATTAATTAGAAAACTACTTGACAAAGTTCAGAATGAATTTCAGTAGTATTTCAACACATGCGTTGGTTAAAATTAAATAAGTGTGCACATTCAGAGAGTTTGTTAATTAGAAAACTACTTGACAAAGTTCAGAATGAATTTCAGTAGTATTTCAACACATGCGTTGGTTAAAATTAAATAATTGTGCACCATGGATATTTATTTTTCTCCCACAACAATACCACAATGATTGTGATCCAAGCCCACCTCCACCTTTGTACTTGTGTTGTTGCATTGGAAAAACAGATCTGTTTCACAACATCAAAATGTGTATCTTATGAGTCCCCCGTTATCAGGCACTTAAAAGTATATATTGGAGATTCTTTTACATTGTAATATTATGATTCTGGGAAAGAAGAACCAAGCAAAACATGGCATCTTTTAGAAAAGTCTCAGTTTTTTCAATAAGTATGAAGGACTGTTTCAATTATGTGGTTTTGGGGTGCATTATAATGCTTTTGCAGGAAGTTAGACCCCCCCCCCCCGAGAATGAAATATTTTGGGTAATATTAAAAAAGGCAGGATGGAAAATTTCCCCTAAAGGAGAAATGGAGAAAAAATTTAACAAAGGCAGAAAGCAGCCCCAATCTTTCTTAATAGGCCTCAAGCAGAAGCCTCAAGTCTTTAGAGAGGGATATTTTGCACCTATTAAGAAAGACTGGGCCAATCTATTCATAAACAAAACACCCTCAGCCCCCACAGCTGATAGGATTAAGAATTTACATTCCCCCCACCCAAATTCTAAGGAGACCACATGACCTTTAGGACATAATAGGATTAACCCACCACCATTGACACAAGGCTCACTACATTACACAACCTCTTGGAGCATCTCAGTCAGAAAGTATAAAAATCCACCCACTCTCAACTCCATTTTGTCAGCTGTTCCAAAACTGCATGCTGTTGCTGATTCTGCTAATCAATAAGCAGAAACCTTATTTCCTAAGCAGCCTCCATTTTATTTCCAGTGTCTTACTCCCGGATTGGAACTGGACCTGATTTTTCTTTCAACACTTTAAAACACCTTGGGAACAGGGGAAATCAGATGACGGGTCAAAAGAGTCAAGACTATGGCCACAGTTGCACAAGCCTCACCCTCATTTACCTGGTCTAGTGGTTAAGGCACCAGGCTAGAAAGTTGTAGACCATGAGTTCATGTCTCACTTTAGCCATGAAAGCCAGCTGAATGACTTTGGGACAGTCACTCTCAGCTCAGTCCACTGTGAGAGGGAACTTGGAGTCCTAGTGGATAATCACTTAAATATGAACCAACAGTGTGTGGCAGCAGTCAAAAAGGCCAATGCAATCCTAGGTTGCATTAACGGAGGGATAGAATCAAGATCACATGAGTATTACCACTTTATAAAGCCTTAGTAAGACTACACTTAGAATACTGCATCCAGGTTGGGTCGCCATATTATAAAAAAGATGTTGAGACTCTGGAAAAAGTGCCAAGAAGAGCAACTAAGATGATTAGAAGGCTGGAGGGTAAAAATATGGAGAATAGTTGCAGGAATTGGGTATGTCTAGTCTAGTGAAAAGAAGGAATAGGGGTGATATGATAGCAGTATTCCAGTATTTGAGGGGCTGCCACCAAGAAGAGGGGGTCAACCCGTTTTCCAAAGGACCAGAATAGATAGAAACTAATCAAGGGGAGAACCAGCCTAGAACTAATGAGAAATTTTCTATCAGTGAGAATAAATAACGAGTGGAACAGCTTGCCTTCAGAGGTTGTGGGTGCTCCATCACTGGAGGCTTTTAAGAAGAGAATGGACAGCCACTTGTCAGAAATGGTATGGGGTCGCCTTCTTGAGCAAGAGGTTGGACTAGAAGACCTCCAAGGTCCCTTCCAACTCTGTTATTTTGTTACTTCACAGGGTGGTGGTTGTTGTGGAAAAAATAGGAAGAGGAAGGTGTGTTGGATATATTGGCCGCCTTGAGTTATTTATAAAAATAATAAAGGGAATGAATGAATGAATGAATGAATGAATGAATGAATGAATGAATGAATGAATGAACGAACGAATAAGATGTGAGGCTTTGATCAAACACTTGTGGTTGCTGCAGATCTCTTCTTGCTTTGGTACCACCATACTTTTTGCAAGAGGGCGTACTTTTGATAGCACGGTGTAAGAAAGAAAGACCCTTAGATAGAAGACAAAAGCAGAATTGCTTTTGGCCATTTCTTCCAAGTTAGAAGTTGGCTACCCAATGCCTGTAAAAATGCCATTCTTTCTCTTCATCGAGTTATGATGTGGCTCTGTCAAGGGTGAGGCTTGTTTCTGGCAATGCTCAGCCTCTCCCGGGTTTAACTGGGTGCAGCAGCAAAAGGAGATGAAATGGAGACAAGCTGCGGGAAGCCAAGAGCTGCACATCCTTCAACAAGAGGCGTTAACACACACACACACACACACACACACAAATCTGATATCATGGAATGGATGTCATGAGAGCCAACAGCCTGAGTGAGATGGAGTAACCGAGATGGCCCTTTAGCCAGCAGGAATGCCTGCAGCTTGCAGTTTGCTTAAGTAAAGACACATGACAAAATAATGTATCCTTCCAATCCTGAAATCACTAAGCCTTTGTTTTTGCTCTGGGGAGGAAGAGTGAGATGGATTGGTAGCATGGAAACATTAAAGGAAAAGAAGGAATCCAAACACAAGAGGATTTTCATTGATAAAAAAAGATAAATGGCCCATTAATATTTAGCAAGATGTGTCTTTCATTCCAGGAATTTTATAGACACTGTAATTAAACACATATACCCATAAAGATCACGCAGTACAAACATTACACTACAGTGCGGTACATTCCCCACGATACTCTATCTATAGGAGTGAAAATTGGATAGAAAAAGCATTGACATGTTTTAAATGTAGTGTTGGAGGAGATCCCTGAGAGTAGCATAAACAGCCAAGGAAACAAATCAATGAATCTTCAAAGCAATCAACCCGAAGTCCCAATCAAGGCACAAGTGATCAAACTCCAATGAACCTACTTTTTACATACAGTATGTTGCACTGATAGCATAATCTAGTAATCCTAACACTGGCTTTAATTATTGATTGATTGTGAATTCATTCTCCAGAGAAGGGGCAGAGATATTAAGGCAGAATCCTGAGTGTCTTACAATAGCTTCTCAACAGTTCAGACATACAGTACCTGGTTTCTTAAAATCCAGTGCTTTGGCATCAACCTTCTGGGTTTTCTGAATCAGTTTTTTGAAGCTCTTTGTGGCAATGGCAGAGACCGAAATGTGAGCCTTGGGTGCCCTATCATTAAATTATAGTCCTTGCTCCTTCTTTCGTTGCTCTAGAAAAAGAATCCTGAACATCAGGGGGGGGAGGAAACTGGAGTTTTTTTTCTCTTGCACATACCCCTCCCATGCCAAAATACTTTCTGAAATGGTGTCCCAGTTCCTTTCCATCTTCTCCCCAGTCATTCACACTCAACGGCTTGGAGAAGGTGACACAACATGTGTGGAACGAATTAGTACAGACCTCGGCTTCAGCACAAAAATTGATGGCAGAGCAGACAGGAGGGAAAACATGTGGATAGTTGATGGGAAGAAGGCAATCGCTTTTAGCCATGATTTATGCTTCATGTACCCCTTCTTGGAACGGCAGAGGCTCTAACCACCTGTCCTCTAGAGATGCCAAGAAGTGTCAGATCCTCAAATTCTAGCCAACACACCAAGGACAATTCCACCGCCTTAGTTCCTGCCGATTTTTGCTTTATGGAGCCGGGAGAAAAATGCTAACTTCGTTGATTAATAGCTAGCTCAATAGGGCTAGTTATCTCTGGATTCTACATAGGTTTATTTTAAATCCTCTGAGTCCTGATGGTGTCTGCCCTCAAGGCTAAGGCAGGATGAATCCCCAACAAATCCCTGCAGGAGCTCTTTTGCACAGAGAAGAAGGCCCAGAACTCAAAAGGGAGGAGAGAAAGACAGATTCTACATGTATTAAACACAGTTGGGCTTTAAGTTTAAGCTGCTGCACTGTTAGCATGACCCAAGAAGTGTAGGTGTGAACTGGGGAAGGGAAGGGAAATGTAACATGGTACAATAGTCCTTGACTTACATCCATTTGTAAGTCCAGTGACCACAGAAAAAAGTGGCTTACAACTGGTCTTTGCATTTATAACCAAGACAGTATCCCCATGGTCATCGTCGTCATCATCATCATCATCATGTCTCGGGCAGAGCACATTGGACATCCCCATGGTCATATGATCAAAATTCAGGGGCTTGGCAACTGGCAGTGGTTGCAATGTCTAGAGATCATGGGATCACCATTTGTGACTTTCCCAACTGACTTATAAGAAGCACAGTCAATGTGGGAAGCTGGATTCTCTTAACAACTGCTCAATTCAGTTAACACTGCAAGGTGTCACTTAACAACCATGGCAACAAGGGTCATGAAGTTAGGCACAACTCACTTAACAAACCCTTTCTTAATAGCAGAAATCCTGCCCGAAGTTGCGGTCATAAATTGAGGATTATCTATATATAAAATCCCGCCTTCCGGCTAATCATGGGCTTGGTTGTAAAATCAACAGCAAATGTCGATCTCCTGCAAGCATCATCTTGACAAAATACATTTAGCACAGTTGCAACAATCTGTTCAAGTATTGTCTCTTCATACAACATTACCAGTGACTGAAAGTCCCTTTCTATTGTTGATTTTCACTTGCCACGTGAAGGTCTTTTTGGATACTGATTATCTGAATGCAGCCTGCCTCTGTGTCTCCAACTCAAGCAACCTGTAATTTTATGCCCATGTCAGGAAATTCAGAAAATAGCCAGCACTGCACAAAATTCAGAGACTGGTAAATATATAAATGTTAAAGGCAGAATTATCAAAATTGTTTTTGGCTCAAGAGTTTCTCTCAGTGGAACAACCTATTGACCTTCAGATTATTTTGGACTATAAGCAACTGCAAGCTGAGCAAGTGGCTATGTAAATTGAGTATATTGCTAAGGTAAAGGTAAAGGTTCCCCTGCACATGTGTGCTAGTCGTTTCCAACTCTAGGGGCCGGTGCTCATCTCTGTTTCAAAGCCGAAGAGCCAGCGCTTGTCCAAGGATGTCTCCGTGGTCATGTGGCCGGCATGACTAGATGGCAAAGGCGCACGGAACGCTGTTACCTTCCCACTATAGTGGTCCCTATTTTTCTACTTGCATTTTTTTTATGTGCTTTCGAACTGCTAGGTTGGCAGAAGCTGGGACGAGTAACAGGCGCTCACTCTGTTACGCGGCACTCAGGATTCAACCTGCCAAACTGCTGACCATCTGATCGACAAGCTCAGCGTCCTAACCCACTGAGCCTCCACGTCCCTTAGTATATTGTTATAAATCCATTAATTCATAAATGGGCATGAATTAGTAGGAAGCATAACAATACAGTATAGGTATGGAGATAATAGCATCAGCTTTCAGACTGCCCCCACTGCTGGCATTGGAAAACACAGCCAAGATAAGCTTGCCAACTACTTTTGCCATAGCATCCACAGGTGGTGTAAAAATTCAAGATGGTGGCTGCAACTGCCCAATTGGACCTCTCCCCATTTTATGTGTGTTGCAGATGCCCACATTTTGTAGTGCTGCAGGGCTCCAAAGAAATATGTTTACTATCTTGTGACCATCCATATTTTTTTAGGACGGATTTAGTAGCTCTGTTTCAGATTGCCTGTTGAGGATATTTTTGGTGAGCAAATGTTTTGTAGATGGGAACTATGGATGTGAGTAGGGCCAGGATTTTCTACAGGTAGTCCTCAAGCTATGACTGCAATTGGGTCCAGAATTTCCATTGCTAAAAAGGTGGTTGTTAAGTTGCCCCTAATTTTATGATCTTTTTCATCATTGCTGTTAAGCAAATCTCTGCAGTTAAGCGAAGCCAGCTTCCTCCATTAACTTTGCTTGTAAGAACCCAGCTGGGAAGGTTGCAAATGACGATCAGCTGCCCCTGGAACCCTGCAACCATGATAATAAATACATGCCAGTTACCAAGGATCAGAATTTTGGTCAAGTGACGGGGAGAATGCTGTAATGGTTGTAAGTGTGAGGACTGGTGATAAGTCATATTTTTCAGTGCTGCTATAACTTTGACCTATCATTAAACAAATGGTTGTAAGCCAAGGGCTATCTGTATTGTATTATGGGCTTTCATAAAATCCACACCGAAAGGAATGTTAGAAAGCAGTTATGGAAAGAATTCTGTCTGTCAATTTATCAGTGCAAGACAATCAGAACAGAACAGGAGTAGATTTGGTGAAGCCAGCAAAAGAAAGACTGAGTTATGAAAAGGATCAGATTGTTGTGACTCAGGGCCAGCCTGTGGGTCCGACAGCCGGCTCCGATGTATCGGATGACTCAGATGAGGGGGAGGAGGGAAACGAACCGGCTGATGATGGTTTGGAGGCTTTGCAGAGCCCTCAGCCGGGGACCTCTTCTCAGCTGCGTGAGCCCGAGAGTGCGGAGGAAGATGACCCACAGCTGGCCCTGTTCAAGGACGCCCGACGCAGGAGGCAGTCGAGCAGGAACATATAAAGAAAGGCTGCGGGACTCCTCGGGAGGAGGCACAGGGAGACCACGCCCTGAGCTCTCTATAAAAGGAGTGTTTGGGGAGGGGCTGGTTGCTGAAAGCAACTTTTCCGCTTGAGAAGACAAGCTCTAGTGTTTTTGTTAACTGCGTAATAAATCTTGGCAGATGCCTTTTAGCCTTGGACGCTCTCCAGTCTCTTCTTTCTGAATAGGGGTTTGCCTTATTACAAGGCCAGAAGAGGGCTGGTTCAGAACACAGATCTGGCTGGGGTGCAAAGGGTTCCCCAATACTTTTCTGCACAAGAAGCAGAAAAAGGAAGAAAGATGGGGGGGGAGGCAGCCATTCTTGGCCAAAGGGACAAAACTAACTTCCTGCCGCTGCTTCTTCTCCAGTGGCCAGATGCTGTAATGATCTTCCTGGGATGCAGAGAGAGCAGCTTCTTGGTGATCCTTGCTCCCAGAATGTGCTGATGTATTGTTTTGTGATGACAAATTTTATGTTCTAATTGGGCACGACTGTATCTTAGAAATGACCTCTGCTCCAAAGTTCTTGCTCTTCAAACAAGCTCTCTCCACTGATGCCAGCAAACACCCCAAGCAGGGCAGAGCAATAGACCACAGCCAGAATCAATGAGGTTTTTAGTAGCTCAGTTAATCTACACAAACTCAGAGTGGTACTAATTCTGCCACCTTTTCAAACTCAACTTCATTCCACTTTAATCTTCCTTAACCTATCAGCCTTCCAGATATGTTGGACTACAACTCCGATAATGTTTATCTTACATAGGAAGAAGTATATTGGCTTATTGCCCCACTTTACATCGGAGAGAACTGTGTAGAGAGAGTTTCCTCCTTTAAATTTCTGGGAGTCTACCTCTGTGAAGATCTGACCTGGAAAGTTAACACAACTCAGGTGGCTAGAAAGGCCCAACAGAGGCTTCACTTTCTTAGGGTCTTGCGGAAGAACAGGGTAGAACAGCAGCTAATGACCCTCTTTTACCGGTCTACTATAGAGAGCTGGTCTGACAGCCGTGGATAGGAAAGTATTACAGAGGGTAGTGAGCACAGCACAAGACATTGTGGGCTGTTCCCTGACACCACTGAATGACATTGCCAGGGCTCGTTGCCTTGGAAGAATGAGGAAGATTCTCAGGGATGACTCACACCCTGGACGGTATCTCTTTACTCTCCTACCATCCGGTAGGAGATATAGGAATATAGCCAGCCGTACCAACAGGCTGAAAAATAGCTTTTATCCATGGGCTGTTAGGCTTTTAAATGGGACATAATCTTATGCAGAATTGACTTGGGAGGCCGGTGTGTGGTGTAGTTGGTTCACATAGTGTGGTGGGATGGAGGGTTTGTTATCACTGTGTGTTGGGGGGAGAGAGCACGGGGGGGGGAGGCTCAGCTAATCTCAATGTACACATGTTGTACTTTGACAATAAAGGTTTATTTATTTATTATTTATTATGAGCTTCAATACATCAGGATGGTGCCGAATTGGTTATCGTACAGATTGTCCTCGTTTAGCAACCACAATTGGGACCCACAACTCAATCATTAAGCAAACTGATCACTGAGTGAAAACTACACTGGGCTTATGATCTGACTTCAGCTTTCCTTTGCTTTACACAGCAGCAAAAAAAGGTTACTTTTTCATCATGGTCATAACTGCAAACTGTTGCTAAACAAGGCAGTTGCTAAATGAAGACTACCTGCATTTTGAAGCTTCTCAAGAGGGAAGCCATTGTTTTACTTCTCGCTAAATATTGACCTGGTCCATGTTAATTACTGCAACTGCTGCTTTAATAGTAAACAATATAATTTGCATTGATATGCAGTCAAATGTAGCAGAAACATATGGTTTCATAAATCAAACTGTCAAGACTCGTAGTCAGAGGAAATCGACCCGTTTACAATGAGAAAGTTTACCAGTTGCAATAATTATCTGAAAATAATGAAAATAAAAATCCCAAGTAATTGACATTCTCAGCAAATATGCTTCAAGTCTATTGCCTACCATATCTCCTCCCTATAACAACTGTGGTATTCAAGCACATTTTTTCCCCTCAAATCTGTACAGTGTTAAGTTTCACCAGACTGACATCTTCAGCAATTTTGTTAAATTAATGCTAATATAAATTATTTTCCCCATAATCCCTCTCCCAAAGGTATATCCCTATGCTATCTGTTTTAGATGACAGACCAATATTGAGGTTAAAGGATTAAGCAAAATGCAATTTCCTTCCAATCTTTGGGAAGGGTCCCTTGGTGTTTCTTGCAACCTGAGACCAATGCATACTTCCAAGACAGTTCTTCCAAAATTACTTTTCCTGTGCGGTGAAATAACAGGATGTGACTCTGTGTGCTTCAAGAAGAATAATTTAAATCAGGGATGTCCAAACTTGGTGACTTTAAAACCTGTGGACTTCAACTCCCAGAATTCCCCAGCCAGCAATGCTGGCTGGGGAATTCTGGAAATTGATGTCCATAAGTCTTAAAGTTGCCAGAGTTGGACACCTCTGACTTAAATCAAGAGTTGAGGGGGAAAATGTTCTAGACAAGGTCCAAAAATACTGTGAGCTACAGTAAATGATGCGGATAACGGCATATAAACGTTGGTGAGGTCAGATCAAAAAGAGGAAGTGGACATTAAAAACAAAAGCAAAAATACCTTTTTTGAAACTGAAAGTGTAACTTCTCATTTTAAAAGCATTAATAAGGTTGAATAAAATACTTTGCTGCCTTTTGGCAGTGAACATTACTACTGCTGCTGCTGCTGCTGCTGCTGCTGCTGCTACTACTACTACTACTACTACTACTACTACGTACTACCAGGGCTTTTTTGTCATAGAATGCTCAGAACGGAGTTCCAGAACCTTTTTTGGATGTAACCTTGTAGGGTAGGCAAGGCGGGTTGTATGACATGTGTGAGTTCCGGCACCTTTTTCTTTTACAAAAAAAGCACTGACTACTACTACTACTACTGAATTTCCATGCTAACCTGGGTGTCTGGGAACCTATTCTGGAAGAGCATCAATGGCTGACTTACTAACTTCTACTTTGGCTCCTATTATAACCCATCTCTCTCTCTCTCTTTCTCTTTTTTTCCTCTTTCTTTTGTCTCCACCAATCAAGTGCTTTAACATATATATATATATAGTTCAAATGGCTATTTTTATTATTTATTTTTTGCAGCTGAAATAAATAGCACATTCATCTAACTACTGAAGACCTCTTTTGCTGGTCAAATCTACTCACTTGAGGAATTCTATGGAATTACCATTAATACAGGGTAGTCCTCAGCTTACGACTGTTTACTTAGTGACCATTCAAAGTTACAACACACCTACAAAAGGGGATGACGACCTGGAACTGACGTTCCAGTGACTACCCCCCACCATCCTGACCAAATCATGTGACTGTACTTCGGGTGCTTTGCGACACAGCTACATTTACAGCCATTCGTAGCATCCTGCAGTCATGTGACCGCGTTTTATGATGGTTTTGCCAAAGCCGAGCACATGCTTCTGGTTTTTGGCAAAAACATGCCATAGCGAACAATGAGTTTGCTTAATGACTGCCCCGTTCAATTAATGACTATGGCATTCCCACTTACGACCACTGCATTCACTTAACAACTGCTGCAAAAAAATCATAAAATTGGGTTAGTCACATGCTTTTTTTTATAACTGTCACCACTTACAACTGCAATGGGCAGCCTCCATTATAGTCATAACTCTAGGACTACCTGTACAACTTTTGTGCTGGGGCTTATATGACCTTTGCTGCTTTGCTGAATGAACTGGATGTGCACACAACAGTCCTAGAGAAATTTCAGCTCTTGTTTTATTTTCCACATTGATGTTTCTGTTCTCTCTATCTCATCTAAACATTGGGTCTGATGTTCAGAAACGTAGTGGCAGTAACAGTGCAAAATCTTAAAGCCTTGTTCCATACCTTCCTTTTAAAAAAAAGATTTTTGTTCTGTTTGACAAATGATCTGTTGAAATTCCAGATGGTTTTGAAACTCTTCTGCATTATGTCAAGATCATCTACTAGAAGGGGAAGGGGGGGAAAGTGTTTGTTTTGGCAGCTTAAAAAAGAAAATTGTTCTCTACACCCATACTACTTTTCTAAAGTGATGGGGTCAGTTTTCCAAAAGGAGCAATAGAAACGGATGCCAGATCTTCATCTTGGTTTCTCCCTCTGTAGAGCAGGTGCTAAGACAGAAGGGCTGTCAAGGAGGACGTTAAGAATTGTATAAGATGGCATAAGATCAAACTTGGGATGTTTCCCATATTATAGCAGAAAGGAGTAGAGTATTTCCTTGACAATTAAAAAAAAGTAACACCATTAAGACAGTCTATTTGGTTGACTCTACAGGGAATCTCCAGCAGTTATCTATACAGATAGTCTTAAACTCATGGCCATAATTGAACCTGGAATTATGGTCATCATAAGTCATGCTGATTGTTAAGCAGATCATCATGAAGAGGAAAAGAGGGAAGGAGGGAGAGAGGGAAGGGAGGGAGGGAGGGAGGGAGGGAAGGAAGGAAGGAAGGAAGGAAGGAAGGAAGGAAGGAAGGAAGGAAGGAAGGAAGGAAGGAAGGAAGGAGGGAGGGAGGGAGGTTTCTTTGTAAATACATCCTGGTTGCCAAGCACCCAAATTTTAATCTCTTGTCTGCAGGGACACTGAGATTGCCATAAGTGTGAGGACCAATCATAAGTTACAGTTTCATCACCATCATAACTTTGAACAATCATTAAACACATGGTTATAAGTCGAGGATTACCTGTAAATCATTTTCCAAGCATTAAACAGAAGGTCGTAAGCATGTAAATCATGCTTCAAGTATAGGAAGGAAAGATCCATTGATAAACTGGATGAAAAATTTCCATTCCAGTCTTGGAGTAAGATGAGTTGCTTGATTGTCAAGAGGGCACAAAAATCTATTTCTGTCATCCCTGCAAAAGATCTGAAACAGCTGAGACGTAATCCATCATCACCCAACTGTACATCTGTAAAAGAGAAGGAAGTTTCTAGTATTAAATTGGCAGCCCCAGAAAATTTAGTACCCAAAGGGGATAACGATTGACCAGTTACAGAAAAGTAAAAGGACCCATAGGGACATATCTGCATCTCCAGCAGCTTGGAGAAGGGATCATACATATTTCATAAAGTCTTAGCAAGTGGTCTTAAGTTCTGAACATCTATTTTTCTCCCCTGCTTCCTAAGCATAAAGAAACTCATTGGTTGCACAGATTCCAGAGGAGACTTCAGTGGAGGTACTGGGAGGATCCTAATGAATCCAAACTCAAATTGATGGCTCAGGAAGTATTGCCAGCATGTCTGTGCCATACGGCATTCACATAGAGGGAAACGATAATTTAATTTCAGAAGCAGCGATTTATGGGGTCCAGCCCAACATTCCTCAGCCAGGTAATCTTCAAATGGAACAGGACTTCCACACTTATAACTCCTAATCACCTTAGCCAAAGCTAATCAACACCTGGCCTTGAGCCATCTGTACGATGTTGTGAATTTTCCCCAAAATAATTTCAGAGGGTTCTTTTGCATTCATTGCTGAGAATAGGGGTGCTATAAACAAAAATTTGAACAAGAAACCCCCAAATGGCTGCAGATCTTCCTGCTAAAAAGCTTGGATATGTTAGGGTTAGGGTTACCGTGTTTGGTGGACATGTGACAAAGTAAAGAATTACTGGAAAAAGATACATACCTGGCTAGAAAAGATGTTAGGAGAACGTGTAGATTTTAAACCTGAACTTTTAAAATTAGGTATAATGCCAGAAAAGACTAACAAAGAAAGCTTATATTTGTTTTTGCATGTCACAACAGCAGCAAGAATTACATTTGCGCAATACTGGAAAAATGAAGGAATACCATCAGATGAAGAAATAATTTAAAAAATACTAGAATGTGCAGAGATGGATAGACTGACTATGAGACTGAAAGAAACAGAATATTATCAAACTTGGGACTTATTTTATCGATGGCTAGAGGACAGAATATAGGGTTAGGAATTAAATATGTATTAGCGAATGTAAACTCAGACAGCACGTTTGTTGAAAAATTATTACTGAATGTATCGGGGGGGGGAAATCAATAAAAATTTTTACAAAAATAAAGCTTGGATATGTTAATCAGATCAGTCAAAAATCAGCTCTTTGTTGGAAGAAACTGCTTCACTGGTACAGATGGTCCTTGATTTACAGCTACATTTGGGACCAGAATTTCCATTACTAAGCAAGGTGGTCGTTAAGTGAGTCGCACCCAATGTTATGATCTTTCCTGCCATGGTTGTTAAGCAAATCACTGTAGCTGTTAAGTGAATCACAGGATCATGAAGCGAATCCAGCTTCTCCCACTGGCTTTCCTCTCGGATGTTAACTGGGAAGGTCACAAAGGGCGATCACATGACCCCAGGACGCTGAAACTGTTGGACAGCCACACTGGTTGCCAAGCATCTTCGTTCTGATCACATACTGTAGGGATGCCGCAATGGTTTAAGTGTGAGGACAGTTGTAAGGCCGTCCATCCCAAAGGTGTTTTCTCAAAAGCAACTGGACTTCCTTGGTTTTTTTCTCTGAAAATGTTTTGAGAACTTCAGAACTGAAGAGGTTTCTTGAATGAGAAGCAAAACACTTTAAAAAAGAAAAATGTTTTCAAAAAAAAAAACACACAACCACCCAAGAAAGTCCAGTTGCCTTTTGGAAAAGCACCTTTGGGACAACCACGATCTGGATGATTGGGAAGCTCCGTAGAGCAGCAGTCTCCAACCTTGGTAACTTTAAGACTTATGGACTTCAACTCCCAGAATTCCTCAGCCAGCTTGGCTGGCTGAGGAATTCTGGGATTTGAAGTCCACAAGACTTAAAATTTCCAAGGTTGGGGAGACCTCTGGCATAGAGGCTGTGAGGCCCTTTTCACTGTCACTGGTGATAATTGATGCTTTTCTTTTATTCCCTGTCTAGTTCCATCTTGCTTCATGTGATTTTCATCTACCTCTCTCTGTTTTTCCCTTCCTAATGCAGCTGTTCATTCCCCATCTTTTCATTTGTTTCAGTGCTGTTCTGTTTGGGTTATTTTTCCTGGAAGGAGAGAGAGGGGTGTTCTGTGTTGTGTGTACTTCTGTGTTCCTCTGTGCAAAAGGAAAGAGAAGAGTTGGGAGTGTGTAGAATTCGGAATCAATTAATGTTATAATGTTAAGGGACGCGGTGGCTCAGTGGGTTGGGACGCTGAGCTTGTCGATCAGAAGGTCGGCAGTTTGGCGGGTCGAATCCCGAGTGCCGCGTAGCAGAGTGAGCACCTGTTACTCGTCCCAGCTTCTGCCAACCTAGCAGTTCGAAAGCACATAAAAATGCAAGTAGAAAAATAGGGACCACTACGGTGGGAAGGTAACAGCGTTCCGTGCACCTTTGGCGTCTAGTCGTGCCGGCCACATGACCACGGAGACGTCCTCGGACAAGCGCTGGCTCTTCGGCTTTGAAACGGAGATGAGCACCGGCCCCTAGAGTCGGAATCGACTAGCACACATGTGCAGGGGAACCTTTACCTTTACCTAATGTTATAAGATACCGTATTTCACAGGTAAGTAATTCTAATCAGTAGCCATTAATACATTATGTCCCCTGATCCTACCCTTTTCAGCAATGTGGCTTTTGGCAGATATAAATATATGTGCATACGTTTGTTTTAGGGAGAAGGAAAATTTTTCAGATTGATTTGCCTTGCTATGTGCAGACATAGTCATGAATTCCCATGGGAAAAAAGGAAGGATATGAACAAAATAAATAATAAAATGTTTGGTCAGATGTAATTCCTTTTATCCCACACATTGTTGGGCCATTAAGTGCAATAAAATCACTCTTCAACGTCTACAAACAATGAAATAGTCTCAAATTAAATGGGCTTATATGACTTTTTATTGCTGTTAAGAAAACTGACGCATTCCATTTGCTGAACTCCTGCCTTTCTGCATGGATCTTATACACACATGGGCAGGATTGCATTTTAAGCCCCATACTATTTCCAGCTACAGGACAGTTCTGGAAGAAAGAATAATTATACACAGAGCATTAGTTCCAATATGTCACAGGCAGACCACCAAGGAAGCCATGCCCAACTTGGAATTTGCAAAAGAGGTTAAAGATTGCAGGATGGAAGAAATTCCGGATTGCCTCCTGTAGCCAACATAGGGTTGCGTCATGCATGGAAATGAGAAGAAAGTTCAAGAAACCATACACTTTGCAAGAGAAACCCCACTCTGGTGACTGAGGATTATCCCACACGCAACACCCCCCCCCCCAAGGCAATTAGCAATCAGAGGGGGAGAAGTAATGGGCACGCTGGAGTCATCACGTTCCTCTCTTGCAATGATGATCCCCTATTAAAGGGAAAGAAACCAATAATTAATAGCTTTGCTAAAGCCCAAGCTCTATTCGGAGCTATCTTTACAAGACAGATGCAGAGATTATGTGATTTGCGGGTATATGGCTGTTTCATTGCTTCTCACACTGTATTTTTGGAAAATGACACTAAAATTGCCTTTGACTATCTCTCTGGGTTATGCATAAGATAAATGTTTAAGTAAAAACTGTCTAAAGGCATGAAAAGGCAGATTAGGTAGTCCTTGGCATATAACTATTGAGTTAGTGACTGTTCAAAGTTACAATGGCACTGAAAATAGTGATTTTCAATCAGTCCTGGCACTTTCAATTGCCCCAGGGTCACAAGATCAAAATTTGGGTGCTTGGCAACCAGCATGTATTTCTTCTGACTGTTGCAGCAAATGGTTATGTGGTCACTATTTGTGACTTTCCCAGCTGGCTTCTGAAAAGCAAAGTCATTCTCTCAAGTTCTTAGTCCAGAATTGCAGAGGAGAAACCAATATGTTACTCAACCCTCCAGCATGCTGGAATGCAGACAAAATTAACAATTTCAATTTATCATAATCCACAAATGGTTATTCCTTAATCCAAAGTTCCTCTTCACCTTGTTATTTCTCCTAGAAGGGTTAAAGCATCTTTTCCAACATATGCAGGAGCAAAAGCAACTTCTCTTTGTTTATCCCCTTCCGTGGTTTCTCCCGACTCCTCCACCCCACCCATCCACCAGGCCCTTGCGTTGGGCCAATTCCCAACAATGCCTCAACTGTGAAAAGAGAGTTGAAAGCTATTTACTCGTGCTCATTAAAACCTCATCTGCTTGGCTCTTGGGTGTATGTTCTCAATTAGAGAAAGTTGTTTTGATCAGAGGCAAGAGGGTAGCGGGAGACGTCCATGTGTGTGAATTAGTATGGTACAAATGATCAGAGAGCCCAGAGCCGGTGCCTTAACAACTTTTGAAGTGAGAAAACCATGTGCATTGATCTCCATACTAGTGGTGACCACCCACAGAATGCTTGAAATGTCAGAGATAGGAGATGAAGGCCATGTTGGCTGGGAATTATGGCAGCTGAACTCCTCAACAGGGACAAATTTGTGGAGCTTTACTATCATCAAACATCTTCAGCATCATAGTTTCATATCTTTATCACATGAGCCTTAGCTTGCTTCTCTCTCTCCCCCTCCCTCTATTGTTTTTGGAAACAACAGGTAGAAAATAGGAAAAAGGGGCAGGGAAGAACAGAATGCTCTTTTTTTTCATGTCAGCTATTACCTTTTCATCTTCCAGGTGATGAGCTGTTGAATCCAGACGCCTTTCCCCAGAGATGCTTCACTTCCCATGGGGTGTTGCAGTTTTCCTTCCGTTCCTTCTGGGCCAAACTCCCGACCCTCGTGACCCTTGCTACAATGCCAACCAGCGCCCACAATACTGCCTGCCTGAGCTGTCCGAACTGGCATCGGGTCGTCTGGTGGAAGCCTCCAGTACGTGTAGCAGTCCTTCTGGGCGATTCTGCACCTTTCGGGATTCAACCGACCCAGCCTCCAAATTCTGCCAAGGTTGCCAAGAACATAGCCACCGGTCAGAGCAGCTCACAGACCATGACGGGGATAGGACGTGTTGGTGGTCTCAGCCAACAGCCAATGCCACGCTTACTTTGGCTTTAGGCCGGCGAATGGAAATCCTTTACGTGGCTCTGCGGTTCTGCTCCCCACGACCAGAATCTTTGGCCATTTACAAGTCTATGGACTATGGACGCAGTTGGGTACCTTTTCAGTTCTATTCCAGCCACTGCTGGCGGCGTTACCATCTGCCCCCAACCACCACCATTGTGAAAAGCATGGAGCATGAAGCTGTTTGTATCGAGGCTCAAACAGCCCTCAAGCCCCTCACCGGAGGGCTAGTGGCCTTCATGCCTCTTGCAGGCCGCCCTTCATCCCAGCGGTTCGAGTATAGTCCTGTCCTCCAGGACTGGGTGACCGCTACCGACCTCCGCATGTCCTTTGACCGCATGCACTCAGCCCGGACTCTGGGGTTGCGCAGGAAAGAGGCCTCCTATGGAGTAGCTGAGCTGCAGGTTGGAGGCAGATGTAAATGCAATGGACATGCCTCACGATGCACAGCTGGGAAAGATGAAGGGGTACCTCAGTGTGATTGTCGGCACAACACAGCCGGCCCTGAATGTGACATCTGCAAAACGTTCTACTGGGATAGGCCCTGGCAAAGGGCAACCCCCAAAGATGCTCATGAATGTGTGGGTGAGACTGTGAGGAAGATAGGGCACCCATGGCTGAGAACATTATGTGTCCAGAACTGGGATCTGCTCTTTGGAATTCTGCAGAAATAAAGCCCCATTTGCACATGGTCCTTCCCAGCCTAAAGCTGGAAAGATTTTGCCATGGGCATTTTTCCAGAGATTTTCAGGAAAAAAATATACATATCCACTCTGCTGTTGGTCTGTTTAGGACAGGGTCTAGCCATCTTTTCAGATCCCCAGAAATAATTTTTAAAAAGAATTTCTAACATCTCATGAATTGTCTTCATTTTAAGAGATTTCCCCCCACACACACCCCAAAAAAAGAAGAATGGCCAAATTGGGTTGTAGTTCTACCAAAAGTGTGTGACAATTTGGCTCTCAAAGTCTTAGAGCAATCTTTTCAGGCATTTTTAGGATCATTACTGGACTGTCTCCAATCTGTTCTTTTTTTTTTAAGTTCAACATTTAATGAGGTCAGCAATTTCACCAAAACCTCCTAAAACCTAGCATCTTTATTTGGATAAAGATAAGATCTCATGTGAAAACACTGAAATCTTGTGAAATGGCCCTTTTTAAAAAACGCTCTAATCCACTTTTCAATTTATTTGAGGATTCCCTTGATGCCACTTAGGGACACCAAAGATATCTTGGTACCCACGAGCAGTGAACTGGTAATCATTTAAAGCAGAGGTCCCCATCCTTTTGGGCACCAGGGACCGGTTCCGTGGAGAGAGGTTTTTCTGCGGATCGGAGAGTGCGTGGTTTTGTGTGCTGCCTGCATCCCGCGGATGGGGCTTTGCTTGTTTGTGCGGACCGGTTGCTGGCATGCCGCGGCCCGGTACCAATCCACAGGCCGGAGATTGGGGATCCCTGATTTAAAGCATTTGATTGTTTTTTTGGTGGGGATAAAAATTCCTAACACTGGAGGGTTGTTCATGGGGTAACGTTTTTTTAAAAAAGGTCAGAGGATGGTTGTGATATGATCAAAGCTCGGCCCTATTTATTTCTTTATTATTTAGATATTGATCAAATTTATATGGCAACCCTTTTAACACATGCATGTATTATGTATTTATTAAGTTGGATTGCTCCCCATGTTGCCAATACAAGCAGTCCTCAATCTACAACCACAATGGGGACCAGCACTTTTGTTGCAAAGCATGGCAGTTATTAAGAGAGTCAGGCTCAATTTTACAACCTTTTTTACCACAGTTATTAAGCTAATCAGTGTAGTTATTAAGTGAATCATGCAGTTGTTAAGCAAATCCAGCTTCCCTCTTTGACTCTGCCTCTCAGTAGCCAGCTGGGAAGGTTGCATGTCGTGATGATCAGGTGACGGCAGGATGCTGCAACCGTTGTAAATACATGCTGGTTGCCAAGTGCAGGAATTTTGATCACATGACTGAGGGGATATGCTGTGACACTTGCAAGTGCCAGGACTTTTTTCAGTGCCATTGTAACTTTGAATGGTTATAAGTTGAGGACTGCCTGTTTTACAGATCTCTTAAAACAATTACATTTATTAAACATGAATTAAAAACAAGATTGTGAGAAAGTTAGAATCAGCAACCACTGAGGCAACAAGCACATGTGATTTCTCTCCTCAGGAGATACCCAGGTCTGTTGAAAAAAGCACATTACAAGGGATTTCTGAAAGGTCAAAAAGGTCGGGGCAGAGTGATCTTAACCTATGTAGTAGTAGTAGTAGTAATAGTAGTAGTAGTAGTAGTAGTAGTAGTAGTAATTAATAATAATAATAATAATAATAATAATAATAATAATAATAATAATAATAATAATAATAATAATAAAAATTTGGAAGGGACCTTGGAGGTCATCTAGTCCAATCCCCTGCTCAGGCAGGAAACCCTATACCATTTCAGACAAATGACTGTCCAGTCTCTTCTTAAAAAATTCCAGTGTTGGAGAGCTGAACAATGTATGTAAAAAAAAATACTGGGTTTGATCACCCTGTAGCAGCCAGGATCTGGATTTCTTGACCCATTCCATCCCTCTGGACCCCCTCTGGCTTGGAGGACTGGGCATACTGGTGGTGGTCCAGAGGTGGGATGGAAAGAGGTCTTGGGCATGGACGGAGAAAGCTTCCTAAACTGATGAACCTCCTTCCTGTGTCCTCAGCCTGCAACTGCCACCGCCATTCCCATCGCTGCCGCTTCAGCATGGAGCTTTTCAAACTTTCAGGGCGCCAGAGTGGAGGGATCTGCTTGAACTGTCGACACCACACAGCCGGGCGCCACTGTCAGTATTGCTCACCAGGCTTTAAGCGTGACTTCAGCCACCCCATCAGCAGCCACAGAGCCTGCACAGGTGGGTCAGGTCCTGAAACCCAGAGCACCCTTGCCAGGAGGGACAAGAAGAGGGTTCAAAGAAGTCAAGATGGCGGCCTTGCATATCTGATCAAAGCCTGCTCTCTTTTTATGAGAAAGGAATAGGTGTCACTTATAAAAAGGAGCAGAGCTTCAGTCACACAGTTATGGCTGTCATCTTGACTTTTTTGACCTTATCTTGCAAATACAACTTTGTCGTTCGGGTGTTTTCAGTTCTTTATCAATAAGGAAGATTTTTTTTATCCCACCTTTATTATTTCATAGGTAGCCGAAGGCGGCAAACATACCTAATATTACAGTACTTCCTCCTATTATATTATATTATATTATATTATATTATATTATATTATATTATATTATATTATATTATTATATTATATTATATTATATTATATTATATTATATTATATTATATTATATTATATTATATTATATTATATTATATTAATTATTATATTATATTATATTATATTATATTATATTATATTATATTATATTATATTATATTATATTATATTATATTATATTATATTATATTATATTATATTATATTATATTATATTATATTATATTATATTATATTATATTATATTATATTATTATATTATATTATATTATATTATTATATTATATTATATTATATTATATTGTAAACTGGTGTAAGGAAAACAGCCTAGTTTTAAATAATGGAAAAACCAAAGAAATCATTGTCAATTTCAGAAAAGGCAGACACAGTCACACTTCTCTGTGCATAAATGATTCACCTGTGGAGATGGTTACCAGCATCACATTCCTGGGTGTGCAGCTAACGAGTAGGCTGGCTTGGTTGCTCAACAGTGAGAAACTGGTGAAGCAGGCACAGCAGCGCCTGCATTTTCTGCGTCGCATGAGAAAAGCACATCTTCCTTCCCCTGTCCTGACCACTTTCTACAGGGGAACAATCAAGAGCATCCTGTCATACAGCATCACAGCCTGGTTTGGAAGCATCACTGCTTCAGACAGGAAGGCAGTGCTGAGAGTGGTGAGGATGGCCGAAAAGATCATTGGCAGTTCCCTCCCCTCCATCCAGGACATAGCACAGAAGCATTGCTTGAGCAGGGTCCGTAAGATTATCTGGGACACGACTCATCCTCTTCAAGACCTGTTTTCCTTGTTACCTTCTGGGAGGAGGAGGCTTCGTAGTATCCGTAGCAAAACATCCAGATTCAGCCATAGTTTCATTCCATACAGCATTAACCTTGTGAACTCTCAAGCTTCCTCCTTCCATTATATATTTAAGATAGACAGTATTTAATATTTAATATTTATTTGTTATGTATACGTAGGGGTGTGGGTCTATACATATGTGTATATAGTATGGTTAGGTGTGTGTCATGTATGTGTTCCACTTTGAGAGCGGGCAACTAAATTTCATTTTTGATGTGTGCCGTTGTGCCCACAGTAAAAAAAAAGACAATAAAAGTTATCTTATCTTAGTTTTCATATTTCTTAACTGCCCATTGTGAAGCATGGGAAAAGTCCATGCAGTTCAAGTGAATGCAAAGGTTTATTGCAGACCTATGCTCTCTACAAAAATCTGAACTACTAATGGTCAAAGCAAATAGGCAGTAGACAAAAGTCAGTGGAATTCAAGGTGAGCTGGACTTAGATCTCTTCTGGGCACGAAGGGAATCAAGACCGATGACACATTTGATCCCTCCCTTCTGGCTCGACCTAGTCATTTCCTACACCCATCTTCCTCAGACCAACAATCCTGTGAGGTGGGTTGGACTGAGAGAGAGTGACTGGCCCAAATTCACCCAGACACCTTTCATGCTTAAGGTGGGACTAGAACTCACTGTTTCCTGGTGATTGGCCCAAAGTTACCCAGCCAGCTGTCAAGCCTAAGATGGAACTAGAACTCACCGTCTCCTTGTTTCTAGCCTGGTGCCTGAACCACTAGAACAAACTGATTCTCTAATTGTTCATAAGATGGAGTTTTTGTCTCCACCATGCTTAGGAAAAGGGCTACAATGCATATTCCTGGAAAAGAGAGGGGCACCATTGCAAAAACCAAAAATTGATTTAGCAATCTCCTCTTATCCTCCCTGGGATGTGAAATCTGTGATACTTGAACAGTCAACCAAGAGTCTGGGGTCAGTAAGTTTATAAGTCTCCCTGAAATTCTCACAAAAAGGAGACGGTCCCAAAAGGGTCCATACAATCAAAGCCTCACCATTTTTTATAGGGTAATGACACCTTTTAAAACAAGGTGTGGTTTTAATCAAATGGTTATGGCCACCATTCTAACTTTTTCAATGTTCTGGACTCACCCTGGACTGTATACAGAGAATCAAAGTCATCTGAATAAGGCTTGCAATGGTTACAATGAAAAAAAAAGCCCGCCCTGTACAAAATTCATATTTTCTATGAAGGCCTGTTGGGTTGCCTTCTAAATACTTCAAGCTTATTTCTTTGCTTTGAAACTTGTCTCCAAGGTTGATGTAATGACCAGGCCTTCCTTTGCTATGAAACCTGGGAAATGTAGTGTGGTGAAGGGGATGAGGATTGTTATGGTAGCTCTTTTTTGGATTCCACTGAGTAAAAAAATCTAGGATGTGTTCTTTAGGAAACTTTGTTTTCTTTTAATTTTGCTGTTATCCATCCTCTATGCTCAGTCAGACATGTCAAACTCGCAACGTCACATGACATTGCGCAATGGGGTGGGCACAGCTTTCAGATGATGCATCCGGCCCGCGGGCCGGCAGTTTGACACCCCTGAAGGATGAATGAATCCATTGGAGATGGATTCGAGTATAGGCAGCATTTGAATCTAGGCAACTGTGGCTTGTCAGCAAATCATGGTGAAAAAGCAAAACCATGGCTTACTCCGATGTGTGAATCCACACTATGGTCAAGAGAGAGAGTTTTGGAGCTTTCTCTCTTAAAGTCACAGCACTGAGAAAGCTTGCATTCCTGTAAAAGGCACACACACCTTTTAACTAAAAAAAGTCAGGATGGATAGATTATTGCGGAGATGGCCAAGTACATATTCTCCTTCCATAACTCCTCCTCTTTTTTCTTTCCAGCTTGCCAATGTCATCCTATTGGGGCAACTGGGGCCATTTGCAACCAGACCACTGGAGAGTGCCAGTGCAAGAATGGAGTCACTGGCCTGACCTGCAATCGATGTGCCCAGGGTTTCCAGCAAAGCCGCAGCGCTCACATACCCTGCATTCGTAAGCTTTCTTCTTCCTTAAACCTCCTTCCATGTCAGCCTTTTGGGACAGCCCAGTCCACACCTGGACAACAATTCATTTCTTGGGGCCAATTTGAGAATGAAGCACCTTAGTGCAACCTCCCCCAACCTGGCACTTTCCAAGTGACACACCGCGATGCCTGGATAAGCATAGGATTAGCACTCCCAATACATCTGTTGTGTAGCTGGTTCTTTGCAGGCATTGAGCGAGATGGAAGGTTCAAAACAGCAAGAGGCTTTATTGAAGGTCAGAACATAACAGAAACAGCAAGGGAGCTGCTGTGCAGTTATTTATATGGTTGGCCGATAGGTGGCGACCAATAGGTTTGAAGCATAGGTTTCCTGCCCAAAGACCTACTTAGCCGGCTAGAGACAACCAGTCTGGACTGGCTAGCAACTGTTACAACATATGCATGAACTAGTACTTAGCAATTGAATGCAAGCAATTAGCAAGCAGTGCAACAAGAGCAAACACTACAACATAGACAAAAGGCCAATACATTACAACATCTATAGGGTATCAAGTTATGGAGAGTGTCCTTTGCCCCTTGGGTCAATGGGGAAGAAGAACCAAAAGGCCAAGATCTACAGATTCTAGTTTCCCTTTTCTTAAATTGCTTAGCTTCAGGGAAGGCTTCAGGGAACTCCATAAAATCTTTGTTTAGCATTTCAGAGTGGTTAGCAGGGCCATGCAACACACATAAAAAAGAACTAGAACAGTGGTGGCGAACCTATGGCACGCGTGCCAGAGGCGGCACTCAGAGCTCTCTCTGTTGGCACGCACGCCACTGCCGGCAGCAGCAGGTCCATCAGGCTGCCACCACCGCCCGGAGCAGGACCCCCGCCCAGCAAAAAGGAGGCGAAGCAGCCGACTAGAAAGCTCAAGTAGAGATGGTAGAGCAGAGGTCACCAACCATTGTCGATTGGTGGACTGGAAGAAAAGGGAGGGGGAAGCATTTTGCAGGCGTGCGTGTGCGCACGGGGCTGTGAGTATGCACGCGCTGCAAATGGGGTGGGGCTGGTGCCTACGTGATACTCACTACCCCTGCCCTGTTCTTGCGTGATGCAGCGCCCTGTATCGGCGCCTTGCAGCACGGTGGCCCATTTTTGCGCCCCTGGTTTTTGCGTGCCAGAGGTGGCACTCAGAGGCGCCTCCCTGCCACCCCGCTCCCCGAGGGCACCATAATGCTGATGCACCCCTGGCACTTTGCAATAAATAAGTGGGTTTTGGGTTGGGGTTTGGGCACTCGGTCTCTAAAAGGTTCGCCATCACTGAACTAGAATGTCAATAACACAGCCAAAGCAGCCATCTTGATTTTTTTTGTTTACCCCAATCCCCATGGTGGTCCCACCGGGAATCTCTCTCCTCTCTAGCATAAAATCCAGTTGGGCTACTAACCTTCTTACAAGCTTAGGGCTGTTGTCAGGATCAAATAAAGGGGGAAAATAACATCTGTACAAACACTAAGTGCCTGGGAGGAATGGCAGAGAATTATATTATATATATTTTTAATATAAAATTAGAAATCTACAAATCAAACATAGGCCATCTCTGAAGATGGAGGTTGGATGGTGGATAATAACCACTCATCATTCCATGTGTCTTGAATTTATCTTTCTGTCCTTGTCTATATTTGGTCTTTGGTGCAAAATTACCTTTTTCTTAAGGAAAAAAAAGTTCAATGGAGAAGCTGCCACTCTTTTGATACTATTCATTTCATCAAAGAAATATCCACACAGGTAATCCCTGCCTTAATTTACCATTCATTTAGTAACCAAAGTTACAACAGCACTGAAAAAAAAGTGACCTACAACAGGTCTTTGCTCTTACAACTATCACAGCATCCCCACATTCACGTGATCAGGTGCTTGACCACCCACCTCACAGGGTTGTCGTTGCAAGGAAAAGAGGAAGAGGAGGAAGGCAGGTTGGATATGTTCACTAGCTTGAGTTATTTATAAAAAATAACAAAGCTGGGAAGCAAATACTGTAGATAAATAAATTTTGTTCCACGTGCACACGCACAAAAAAACACAAAATATCTTTCTTTTTTCCATGTGGCATACAACCACGATTAACAGCAAATTCTTCCCACTCTTCCTTCCAGCACATCCTTCCACAGAATAAAATATTGTTTCCCAATTATGAATCAGGAAGTGAGTTCATGTTTTCCAGTAAAGCCCCGATCTTTATGAGGAGGGATGCTGAATGAGGTAATCATAGGGCATAGCATACACACAGACATCTCATCTCAAGTGGACTGATGTCATGGAAGCCGGGCAGCCCAGCTGTGAGCTTCTGGCGATATCACTTTCAAAAGCATCAGCCTGGGGGGTGAAAATTTGGAGCAAAGATTTCTGGAAGTTGAGCAAAGGCTCCAGGCTCCTGTAATCATTTGATTGGTATTCAGCTTTTTCCTGTGGGCTGAAAACAATGAAGATCAACTTGGGAGGGTTGTGAACAATCCTTAGTGAAATCATGGAAACTCCCAACAGATTTGAGGCAGTGATTAGGATGTGGAC
Source organism: Vipera berus (assembly GCF_964194415.1). Classification (NCBI taxonomy): domain Eukaryota; kingdom Metazoa; phylum Chordata; class Lepidosauria; order Squamata; family Viperidae; genus Vipera; species Vipera berus. Next base: position 52,859,697 of record NC_138210.1, on the reverse strand, counting down.
CTTCTGTATAACATCCTTTATTTTTCTGTTCTCAAACCAAGACCGAGGAACTGATGCCCAAACACAGCTATCCAAATGTCCAGATAGAACTCATTTATTCAGACCTGGGAATGTATCTTTTCGGGGGAGTGGGGGGGGGAAATATCAAATCTATTATTCTACATCTTACCCTCCCTAGGAATCCAGGAGGAGATGACAACTACAGTTATCCCACCTCAGGAATGGAAAGCAGGTGAGACGACAGAGTGTAAATATTATCTTACTTTTCCTAAGGAAATCAGTTAATTTTTTTTTCCTTTCAAAGGGTTGGAAAACCACATCCCTGGAAGAAGAGCCCTTTTCATCTCTAAAAAAAAATGAAAACAATTTCACAGTCAATGCAAAGAGTAAGGAAGATGATGCTCACAAAGCCACGCAGGCTTTCTTGTCAAATAAAAGAGGCTAAAGCAGTGGTTTTCAACCTTTTCTTCACCGTGGACCCCCTTTAAATACCTTTTGTGGTGTGGGAGGTCAGCTCCCTAGAGAAGGAAATATTAAAAGGGCACAAAAATATATTTCCTAAAAGATATTGAAGAACCAGGAAAGCATGCCCACATTTCTTAATAGTCCCAGGTCTTTCCCCAAGCAGAAAAACCAGTCCTATAGATATGCAAATGTGAACCATCAGGAAGGTTGGAGCTAGAACATTAAGAAGGCAAAGACACCTAAAATCTACATACCCCAGCCCCAGGGAAGCAAGACATGACCTTTGGACATAATAGGATCAACCCATCACCATCAGAATGCCGGAAGAGCACACTCAGACTCAGGTCCAAAGTTCATGACATAGGAAATAGCTTCAAACAGGAACAGGAAGCAACTCTAAACAAAAGGATCCAGAGGGTATAAAAACCTACTCCTTACATGTGGTCAGCCCTTCTTCTTTTCTGCTGGAACCATCTTTCTGTCTGGCTTTCCTCTCCAACAAACTACAACCTTCTTCCCAAAGCCGTTGCCGTGTTTATTCCCAGCTTGGATGAACCATAATGAAGACTTTTCTTCCAACAGTGACCATGGACCATGGCCACAAACCTCTAAAACTTAAGATTTAAATTATAACATTTCTTCAAGCCTTCGCAGACCCCGTATACGATATCACGGCCCTCCAGGGGTCTGTGGACCACAGGTTGAGAACCACTGGGCGGAAGCATTCTTTTAAGTCCAGAATGTCCATATACTGTAACATTCAGAAGTAGCCCAAACACCTCCCTAATTCACAGGAGTATAGGAAGAGGGAAGAGTTACAGGAGGAAGTTGCAAGATTCTTTATAGCCAGCTCTGTTTTAGCCATCCATTCAAGTTGATTTCCAGGCCTGGTCTATCTAGTGGGGCTGACAAGTCAACTTGAGAATTGGTAGGAGGAACTGTATGAGGGAAACAGTTCTTGCTCCAAAGTGATCCAGTTGGCAGTTAGGTCAGGGCTTTCAACATTTTTCGAACAACTCCAATAAGCTCCAGATAGCATCTGAGATACCAGGAGAACAACAGGTTGCCTAATCTTGCTCTAATGAAAATAATACATGAGACAAATAATAGGTTTTAACTGCGGACAGACATTGCCCAGAAAAATGTTTGTTTGTTTTTTGTTCACCAGGTACTGAATGTCAGAGCCATTGCACAGCACCACAAAGACATGTCCACATGAACTTGAGGAACTATTGCAAGAAGGATTACGGTAGTGTTCGTTATTTATTTGAGATTCCACCATTCCTTGCAGGAGCTCAAGACACTTCTGCAGGGTTTTTTCCCCCCATGAGAATAACTTGTGTGCAAACTCTGCTGAGGCATAATATTGGCCCAAAGTCATCCAGTCAGTTTCCACAGTTGAGGCTGGATTTGAACCTGGTGCTCCCCACTCCAATTACCTTCATCACCACAGTTAGCCCTTGGTTAACAACTGTTCTTGTTTAGCAACCACTGAAAATTATGAGAGTGCTGGAAAAAAAACCTTTCTGACTAGTCTTCACTTTTATGACCATGACTAAAATTTGGGCACTTCACAAAAAGCAGGGATGTTTGACCTTTGCAGCAGTCTGTGGTTAATGTGATCACTATTTGCATGCTTCCCAGCCAGATTTCAACAAGCAGAGTTAATGGAGAAGCCCTATGTAAAGTTGTAAATCATCGTCACATGATAGCTTGGCTAACAATGTGGGTGATTTGCTTAACAGCAGAGGCAGAATGGAGGTTGTAGTTCTGTGGCAATGGCTGCCTCACTTAGTGATGGATTTGCCAGTCCCAATGATGGTCATTAAGTAAGGACTATCTGTACACCAAATTGATGCACCATCTCTCATTTCCATGGCCATTATTTCCCTGCTTGCAAAACTGTGATAAAAAACAACTGGAATGGTCAACCAGGAAGTGGTGTTACTGTTCAGGTAGTCCTTGACTTATTACCACAACTGAGCCAAAAATTTCTGTTGCTAAGTGAGAACAGTTGTTAAGTGAGTTTCACCCCATTTTACAACCCTTCTTGCCACAGCTGTTAAGTGAATCACTGCAGTTGTTAGCAACACGGTTGTAAAGTGAATCTGGTTTCCCCATTGACTTTGCTTGTCAGAAGGTCACAAACGGTGATCACATGATCCCGGGACGCTGCAACCATCATAAATATGAGTCAGTTGCCAAGCCTCTGAGTTCCAATCATGCATGCTGCAACAGTTGTAAGTGTGAAACACCAGTCCTAAGTCACTTTTTTCAGGGCCAGTGTAATTTTGAACTGTTACTAAATGAATTGTAATTTGAGGACTACCTGTATAACGTGCCCCTCCCACAGAATCAATCCAGGAAATATAGAATATATGAAATTAATAGTCTTCATGCAGAAGGTGATGCGGTGGCCCCCTGATACATCCTCTGTTAAAACATCCATTTGCTGGGAAACACTGCTTTCCCCAGAGATGACGTGCCTAGTGATGATAGCATGGGGTTACAAATTGGAGTCTTAGATGGTACTGCTTAGGGGGCGGGAATAAAGAAGAACTTGTAAAAGGAGTAATGTCATAGCTCCAGAAATAGGGCAGGATCACATAACAGTTCACTTCCTGATAGGTTTTTTTTCTCTCTTTTTTTTGGTGACCTTCACAATACTGATGGCAGTTCTCCGGGCCCAGCTGTTGGCCTTAGAGAAGTCTGGAACATGGTGGCAATTTACAGCCTCAGTCCTCACTGTCTACCGCCAGCGTCGCGTGCCTATTCATCGGGGAGAGCAGCCACTCTGGGTACCAGAACAAGATTTGGCCTGCCGGTGCCTCCACCTCCAAGTGGGCAAATTTTACCTTATCATCGGCAATGATGCCGAGTCACCTGACCCTGCCCGGCTAATCCTTGACAAAAACAGCCTTGCTCTGCTCTGGAGGGATGCTTGGGCACATAAATTGCGAAGTTTCCAGCAACAAAGCAAGCATGGAAAATGCTGAGGTATCTAAGCCAAAGAGGTGATGGGAAAGTGGGTGAAGAAACAGGTAGGAAAAGGCCTGAATGGGTAAAAAAAAACCTCAAACCCAAACTGAGTTTCAGAGTCCCACAGAAACTCCCTTGGGTACAAAAGGCTGAGCTTAAACTGGAACTGATTTTGATTTTGAAGTTTTAGTTCTGCATATCGATGACCCCCCTCATTCATCCTTGTGACAGACCCATGGGTTGAGATATTATCCCCTCTTTACAAGATAGAGGAACTCAGCTGAACTAGAAACTTGGTTTTGGATGAATTAATGGAAAATATTTGGGCATGGGAAGCTGCTGATTAAGTTATAGCACCCTGAGCCATCAGGAGACTAGCTGGGCAGAACATATGCTACTCTTCACTAGCAAACTCTATCCTGCCACAGGGACAAATCTCAAAAAAATGGTGCTGTTGTTATTTACCACATAACACAGATGGAGAATGGAGGTGTCCCCTGGCTTTGTTTTCCTTCTCTCCCTTCATGGGAGGAAGGATAAGGATAGGATAGGATAAAGAATAAGACTTTGAGTTTCAACAGAGGACTAAAGCATCTGTCTTGGTCATCTGTTCAAAACCCAGTATTTTGGGGCAAGCGTTTTTCACAGCCGCATTCAAAAGGAACCTCACCATCAATTGATATCAGCTAATAGTCAGATTTCTTTTGGTCATGAGTTTGGCATTTTTCAAGGATGATGTCTAAATTAGTCAAGAACCAGTTCTGACAAAACTCTTCCTGTGAGACCTTTGAAACAAAAGCTATCACAGTAGTTAAGAACTGTAATGTGTCAAGTCATTTTTAAAAAGCTGCATTGTGTCAAAAGATATTTTAAACACAGCAAGTTACTATAATGCCAATAAAACAGAACTTCTCAGACGTTGTGGTGTCAAGAGCCACTAAAATTTCAAATAGGTCTGACCTTTCCCCATCATCGTCATATCAGATATTCAGGAAACTAAATAATACAATTTAACTAAAGCTAAATTGAAACCCTTGAGAAATGCAGCGATTTTGGAATGTAAGACTGACAGAAAAATGTTCCATATAAAGAATTCCCTTTGAGCTGGATGGCATTTCTTGATAATAAAAGGTTAGAATATTTGTCCTGATTGCTTGATTCAAAGAAGTGAAGTCATAACAAGAAACAGCTTGATATCTCTTCTGAGTGGGGCTGGTGAAGGTCTAAGAGTGCTTAGAAATTTTTCTTATTTAACTCACTTCCTTTTTAATATTGCTGATGTAGTACACAGATCATTACAACAGTTTTAGAGTCCTCGACTTACAATCATTTGTTTATTAACCATTTGAAGTTACAATGGCACTGAAAAAAGTGTCTTATGACCATTTTTCACACTTAAGACCGTTGCAGCATCCCCATGGTCACATGATTAAAATCCAGATGCTTGGCAACTGACTCGTATTTATGACATTTGCAGTGGCCCAGAGTCATGTGATCCCCTTTTGTTACCTTCTGACAAGCAAAGTCATTAGGGAAGCCAGATTCACTTAACAACCATGTTTACCAACTAAACAACTGCAGTGATTCACTTAGCTGTGGCAGGAGAGTTCGTAAAATGGAGCAAAACTCACTTAACAACTGTCTTGCTTAACAACATAAATTTTGGGCGCAATTGTGGTCGTAAGTTGAGGACTAACTGTAAAGGCTTTACAGTTAAACGGCATCTATGGGTCATTCTTCTACATAGAATTGGGTTGATTCAGTAATGTTTTGTGTTCTGAATCCTGCTGAGCTAAACAGCTAAAGAGGCATATGAACTCATAAACATTTGGGAGAAATCCCTATCCATAAATAACGATTATGAACATCAAGTTCTGTTAAAATGAATTCAATAGGCATAAAATGCTCCATTAGGTTCTTAACTCCCAATCTTTCCAGTACAGTTAAACTAACTCACATTGTTCCTACTCTGCCTGTGCAAGCTGGCTGTTCAGAAAGCATAGAGTAGTGATGATGAAACCTTTGGACTTGGCATGTCAAAAATTCAGAAAATGCTTAACTTGATTCTGCTGGTGTGTTACCCCTGAACAAGAGAAACAATTCTTTACATATCCATGGATAATTCAATGCACTTCTTGTTCACACAAATGTAAACGCTGATTTCGTATGATTGCTGATAGTGCAATTTTGGAGACTATAGTCACAAATATCTTCTGTGCTTATGCCTTGAAAATGAGCTTTGCTGCACAAACAGCCACCCAGTGCAGCAGGTGGAAGAGAACTAAACTACGTGCCTGCCATGTCCCTATTTTGCAAGTTGTTGACCTTTTCACGTCACCACCAATCACAATCCTGAGGATGACAGTTCATATGATGATTTGTATGGTGAGAATCCATTTTAAGCTCTGGATGGGACAGGGTCACATATTTTTTGTTTATTCAGTTTCTTTGATAACTCAAACAGGGATAATAGTTATAACTGGTGAATGCTGGCATGTCACCTAAAATGTCGTACCATATCATTTTTAGCGTGTGTGTCATAGGTTGCATCACTGGGTGATCTTGTCCAAAATGGGGCTTTGCCTGTGCATACAAATCCAGCAGATGCACCTTGCATAGACAAGAGCAGGAAACATTTTGGGGACTACTTCAGAAAAGCTCTAAACCAGGAGTATCCAACCTTGGCAACTTTAAGACTTGTGGACTTCAACTCCCAGAACTCCCCAGCCAACAAAAATTCTGGGACTTGAAGTCCACAGATCTTAAAATTTGTGGAAAGTTGGACATCCCTGCTCTAAATTATATTTAAAAGCATCCTGAACAGGTGACAAAAGAGGGCAGAGATTCCACTCTTTCTCTCTAGTTTCATCATAAAGCACATTTCCCGCCATTGGTTGTTCAGGCTTAGTTCTCCAAATCAAGGAAGAGTTCATAGACCTGATGGGTACAAGGGGAGAATCCAGAATGGGTCCCAGGAGACTGCCCAGCAAGGGCCAGAGGAGGCCTGGCTAAAATGACCCATAGGTGCCAGACTGATCCCATCTCTAGGGGTTCCCTATAACATTGATGGGATGGTTGAGAAAGACCCCAAGTTGCACTCACTTGAAAATGAACATGGGTCTTGTTATGTATTCGGTTCTTGCAGGCATTGAGCGAGACAAAGGGTTCAAACAGCAACAGACTTTATTGAGAGTCAGAACATAACAGAAGCAGACTAATAGTTGCTGTGCATCTATTTATACGATTGGCCTCTAGGTGGCAACCAATAAGATTTAAAGCAGCAGTTTCCCCGCCCAAAAACTTACTTAACCGGCAGGAGACAGCCAGTCTAGTTCAGCCCAGCAACCATTACAAGACATGCAAGTAAAGTCAGCCATTTACAAACAGTTTAAACACAAGCAAGTAATTACAGCATATAAGGCCAGTGCATTACAGGTTGCTGCGTGTTAAGGAGGAAAACAGCCAGGACACCTAACACCAAATGATGGCTGTTGGAGATCAAAAGCAACATCCTTGAGCTGCTGGGACATGTTTGCAAATGAAAGATGCCTCTGAGTTAAGCTGGTTTACCCTCCCCCAAAACTAAGCAATTTTTGAGCAGATGTGGCAAATGTAGTCTGGATTCCCAGGAAGGAGGGGCTGCACTGTAGAGGCAAAAAGATAATGACGTTTAGATAGTCTGGAAGATGCTCAAGACAGCTCTTTCCTAGAGGTTCCTGGAGTATATCTTTAAAGTACTGTACGCTAGCAAGAGTTTAGTCTATAGGTGAGGAACAATGAAAGAAGCTCTTTAGAAGTAGCTCAGCATATGTTCCTTGGTTTTTGGAGCCTGAAAGAAAGAGAGATAAATACACTGGAGGATAAGATGATTGGCAGTTGCTACTATATCATGCTAAATACACACAGACACAGATACACAGACCCGATATCAAAGGCATGCTTGGGACACAACCAAAAACTACTGCAGCCCTTTTGTCCTGCTAATAAACATCACAGAGGTAAGTAGGTAGGTGGGTTGGTTGGTAAGTTGGTTGGTTGGTTGGCCAGTGAGGGATTGGATAGGCCTCTAATCTCAACCAGCATGATGCTTCATTTTTTTCTGGGCTTCAACCTAGGATAGTCTTCTGACATTTGGAAATTAATAGGAAAAAATCCGTTTGCAATCATTGCATTGTTCCTGTTAAATGTGAAGGATGCAAAGGAAGAAAGAAAAGAATGAACTTAATGGGAGGGGTATCAATAAAAATTCAGAGAAAATGTATGCATTAACAGGGAGGTGAGGCTGGACCCAAAGGGCATTGCTCTATAATTGGATCCTAGAGTGGCTTAAAAACATTAGGAACAGAAATCTTTGTTAAGTTTGCATTTTAATTTAATTTACCTAATCTGCAATTTCAAATTAATGTGCAAACACGGTCACTTACACCTTTTTGTAAATTTTGTAATAGAGTTCTCCTGTCTGAAAGCATTATTAAAAAATGTGGGTATTAGTAAATGCACACACACACAGACATACACACAGAGAGAGGGAGAAGCATATTTGGAAAATATTATGCAAATCCCATTTTTACAAGGGAAGACTGCAAAAATATCTCCAAAAATGTGCATCATCATGTGTTGACTTCTGAAAAAAGAAATCACAAAGATGGAGAAACCAAAAAGAATACTCTAAAAAAAAGAGAATCAGAGTGAAACCAAATTTATCCAAAAGATATTAAGATTAGGATTATGTAGCCCTATGGATGATGGAATGAGCAAGATGTTCCTAAATTCCAAATGCAGTTACATCTCAGGATGCAATCTTATTTATACCAGGAACAAGCCATCATTAAACTCAGCGCAACATACGGTAGGTATGAAAATATGGAAAAGATTGTCCTCTTTATTCAGACCAACAATTATTTTTTTTATCAGACGGTCCTGGTTTCAAAGCTACTTCTCTTATAAAAAAAGGGCTTGTGATTTCTGTCTGAAAGCTTCAACTTCCACACAGTGATATAATGCAATAATTTTAAAGTTAGGGCTCAGCAACCCACTACAGACAAAGGAAGCTGTAAAGCTCTTTTTCACAGCCTCATTAATGTATATTCCTCCAGTGTGCAGAAAAATATGCCGGCGTAATTTGCATTACCCTAATGGCCAAGCTCTAAATCGCCCTCAGTAATGAGGCTTGCAAGTGATCTATCTGCACAGCTTTACTGCAGCACAATTTAAGGGCAACCATTGATAGATTCCCTTGCTTTTCTTTTCCTGTCCACCCTGCACCAGTTCCCAGGGGAAAAGCACCATCAACACTCTTCACAGGAGGAGGCAGGCCTAGGTAAAGATGAGTAGGCACCTGAGGTGGAAGTTCTAGGGCCTAGGCCAGTGGTTGGATTGAAATATGTGAACAACTGGTTCTCTGTGTGGATGCCGCTTCCGGAGGTCCGTTCAGGGCCTAGGCCAGGGGTAGGCAACCTCGGCTCTTTTATGACTCATGGACTTCAACTCCCAGAATTCCTGAGCCAGCTTGCGGCTCTTTCAGCCATCTCTTGCGGCTCCCAGTCCTCTGCCATGTGCAGTCCAAAAAAAAAAGTGGGACTAAAAAAGTTCAACCAATCAATTCAAATATGCAGGGTAGGTGCATATCTCGCCTTGGCTCCACTCTTCAGTCAAACCCTGTTCTGCACATGCGCGCATGTATGCCCATGCGCACACATTTTTTGCGGCTCCCAGTTTTTCCTTTTGTGAGGGAACTGGTTCCGAGTGGCTCTTTCACTGTTTCAGGTTGCTGACCCCTGGCCTAGGCAATAAAAAATTAGCTATCAGTTCTGCCGAAATGGTGCGAACCGGCTGAATCCCACCAGTAGCCTAGGCTACCCTTCACGTGGTCCAAGTGACAGGGTCAAAACCTGCCACTCAAGTAACTGCTGTTTCTGAATACAGATCTATCAGTTTTCTGGAACCCAAATGACAGGACTTGTTTGCATATCTTCTGGAAGATTCGTCAACCTCCATCCAAAAACAATGCAGCAAGATTCGCTTAACAACCACATGGTTCACTTAACAACCAGTGATTTGCTTAACAACTGTAAAGGCTGTAAAATGGGGCAAAACTCATTTAACAACTGCCTCGCTTAACAACAGAAAATTTGGGCTCAGTTGTGATCGTAAACCAAGGAATGCTTGTAGTTCATGGATGTGATTCACAAAGTGGCTGCCTTTGTTGGGCAAGTTTTATATCCCTTCAACCTTCCTCCTCTCCCCCTTTCCCTCCACCCCCCATCAGAGTTACTTAGTTCAGACATCAGCAACGGAAAATTACATACAGGTAGTCCTGGACTTATGATTTATAACTGCAAAGTTACAACAGACTTCCCAAAAAGGAATTTACAACCAAGATTCAAAGTTCCAACAGCTGGAGGCCTCCTCCTCATGGTAACATGATCACATTTGGGTAGTCAGTAATTTGTGGACATTTGCAGGGTCCCACAGTCACACAACTGTAATCTATGACTTATTTTGCCATAAACTAGCTGGGTTTTGGTCAAGAATGCCCACTGAAGCCAGTGGTTCACTTAAGGAACACCACAGAAAATATCATAAACCGAGTCGGTCACATGATGACCTGCTTAATGACCCGTATGATATATGACGATAATTCTGGGTTCAGTTATGGTCGTACGTTGAGAACTACTTGTATTAGTGAGGACTAAATGTCTAATAGGTATTGGGTTCCTGCTAAGACAAACTAGAGAAATTATTATCTAATTGGGGTTAGAGCTGGAAGTTTCTTATCTCACAGCTCATGAGAGTAGATAGGAAGAGCTGTCTTGTCTGAGCAGACTCTTTTCCAGGTGTTAATTAAAAAAAATGCCATGTTGTCATTTCAGTTAGGAACTTATTTTATTTTTTATTTTAATTCCATTTATATCCTGCCCTTCTCCGAAGACTCAGGGCGGCTTACAAGCTTAGCAGTAGCCTTCATTCTATGTATATGCCTGCTTATTAGGGCTTTCATACACCCCCCAAGCGGCATTATTACAAAGTCAGCTTAGAAAAAGCATTGTCAGTCATAGGAGATAACATATTTGTGGAGAAAAAAATGCAATTTATAACCATGAATTGACAGCCACCTACTCCTGATCAAAAATATTATTTAAAAAATAAGAACACTGATTTGGGAAGTCCCAGTTCAAATTCTATTGAGTTTCCTGTTGCCCTTGTGACCACAAATTACTGGCCCTTACACCCTCACTTTAATTCCTGATGATTAAATGGTAGTGAAAAACAATCCAAATTTAATCTGTGTTGTGCAAATAGACTCTTATTATTCCCATCTGATGTTTAAATCAGCATCACCATCTGGTGGTTGGTGATGATAGCTATTACTATTTCATTTGCCATTGCTTTTTGTAACACCCGCAATAGGGCCAGATAACACTGATAAAAATATAATAAACATTTTGTTGGGGGAAAGGAGACATGGAACAACAAAACAGAACTTTTGTTTTATATTTATTCCATGATTTCAAAAAGTCCCTGCAGGAAAAAAAATAGCATGTAAAGAAGAATCTAAACAAAACACTTTGTTTTGACAAATTATTGTTTTTTTCTTGTGAAACACTGCTCAAATATGGAATGCCACCACTTCAGATTGCTTAGTTCAGGGGGGGAAAAATCCACCTTTTCTCTTTTCTACTGTTTTCACAGTATGTTAGAGACTTAAAGGCACAAAGCATGAACTTGCCCAGAAATTCAAAACATTGCAGAGACTTAGGATTCCTATACTATACTTAACATGAGAAGGGCCTAAGGTAGTCCTCAAGTTACAATCATTCATTCAATGATCATTTGTGGAGTTACAACGACTCTGCACAAAGGGACATAACTATGACTAGTATTCAAAGTTCTGGCTGTTATAGTGCCTCCATACACACACACACGGGCACGCACACACACAGACACACAGACACAGATACACACACACGCACACACCAGTCGTTTGAATTCAAGGGCCCGCCAACCAGCTCGCACATACTACCAGTTGCGGCGGTTCACAATTACATGATCAGCATTTGTGACCTTTCCTGCTGGCTTCCCAAGAGCAAAGTCAATGGGGTATCTGGCAAGAAAGATTGCATGTCACTTAGGGAGGTTCCCCACACACACACACACTTTCTTCACTCGTCTACACATCACACCTTCCTTCCCCTTTCATTCACACACGCTCCTTATTGTCTAATCAAGAGCACTCACTGAGTTTAAAACACTAAAACGTTTATTGTTGCTACCAATACAAAAGAATCTGGTAAAACTAACGGTCAAAGATAAATTGGCACTAGTTAAAGGTCAACGGGATTCACAGAGTCTCTTTGGCTGCCCAACAACTCCAAACAGATGAAATGTTTAACTTCACTTTCAAGCTCAGCCTGCTCATCTACACATAGCCTTTTTCCACAACCTTCCCACAATCACACATAACCTGCCCCTTTCTCCAGCCTCCCTGTGCTCACACACTCTCACATTCCCCTCGTCATCTTTCCACAGCCCCCTGAACTGACACACACAATATGCGCATGCCTGCACCCCATACCCTCTCCTTGGCTTCCCTGTGCCCACACACATTATGCACGCACACCCACACCCTCATGGCCTGGACCAGGTCTTTCAGGACCCCCACCCCTGTGGCACCTGTTCACTCCTGATCTGGGACTTGTTCTGCTTCACACATAATAACTTGCATATCTTGGGTTACAACAACAACTAGGTCTGGATTGCTGCCACTAAGTGATGTGGTCATGTAATGTTGTGCTTTACGATTCTATTTTTTAGCAACAGCAATCCTGATTCTGATTGCAGTCCTAATTCAAGCACTACCTATATTGAATGAAATATATTTTAATTCACAAAGTTTGGCATTTTTTGATTGCAGCATTGCTCCTTGCCATTCAAAATCTCAAATTTCCTGATGGTTTTCAACTTGGAACTCCTCCCAAGGAAAGTTGGTCTCTAGACCATTCATTTTTTCTTGGTACAGCTGGTGGAAAGCAGCACTTTGCTCTTCAGTGAAGTGAGTTTTCCAGTCCCCAGAAACCCCTGCAAAGAAAGGGAAGGTAAAAGGTGAGACACTATGTGTTTTACTGTACCACCTTCTAGAGATTCATTGAACTGTGGATTTTCTCAAAGCGTTTTGATCTCTACCTTTCCTGAGGAAAGGGCTGATCTTTGGATCCATCAGTTCTTCAGGAACCATGGTATAATTCACCATCTTGTTGCTCTTCATCACTCCAAAGGAAGCATTTGCCACCACTGAGTCAACAGCAGCAGGATCCAAATTCTTGCCTAGGAATTCACAGATGCGAAGAACGCTGCCACGTAGATCCTAAAGAGAGAAGATCATGTGGAAAAGCTGGGTCTCTAATTCAGGACCTTTAGAACAAAATGACTCCTGAATTAGAGTGGGGAAGGAAGGAAGGAAGGAAGGAAGGAAGGAAGGAAGGAAGGAAGGAAGGAAGGAAGGAAGGAAGGAAGGAAGGAGAGAGCTAATAGATGGATAGACAGATGACAGACAGATAGATGACAGAGAGGGAGATGGAGAGAGAGAGAGAAAGAGAGAGAGATGGTAGACAGAGACAAGAGACAGAGACAAAGAGATGATGGATGGATGATAGGCAGACAGCCAGACATCTATCTACCTTTAGCAATTCATCATAGACCAGAAGGAGAAACTTCTTCTCATTTTTGTAAGCCAACCAGCTTTTGACATGATCAAACCAGGTGCCAAAGAGAACTGGGGTAAGCAAATAAGAAGGAAAACATTTTTGAGTTATTTTTTTTATTTTTATTTTTTTGTAACAGCATAAGATTTTAATATAGTAAGCAAAATACAGTAACTCTGGAATTGGAAACCTATATGCACTTACCTAATAGCAAATTCCACTGATCTCAGCAAAACTGGCTTCTAAGCCAATGTTCATAGCAAAAGGAGAGGGATACTGCTCCTCCAGATGTTTTGGATAACAATTTCCACAATGCCTTGCCACAGGCCATGCTGGCTAGGCAACAAGGAACCAAAATCCAACACATCTGATTTATTTATTTATTTATTATTTTAATTCCATTTATATCCCGCCCTTCTCCGAAGACTCAGGGCGGCTTTACAAACTTAGCAGTAGCCTTCATTCTATGTATATGCCTGCTTATTAGGGCTTTCACACACACACACCCAAGCGGCATTATTACAAAGTCAGCTTAATTGCCCCCAACAATCTGGGTCCTCATTTTACCTACCTCGGAAGGATGGAAGGCTGAGTCAACCTTGAGCCTGGTGGGACTCGAACCTGCACTAATTGCAGGCAGCTGGTGTTACTTAAGGAGGCATTAGCCCGCTGCTCCACCAAGGCTGATGGAATGACCATGTTGCCCACTTGTGTCTGACAAATGATCTATTAACATTGCCACCAAAAACCATCATCTCAGCCAAAGGAAAAAATGCTAAGGAGACAGCAAGGAGCTAAAAATTCACCTGACAGAATCCATTTGTTATCATCTAACAGACAAAGCAGATTGTTAGTGCAGACTTGACATCCACAGACACTTGACACACAGGGGGATTCTACAAAGGACTGGCATTTTGCTTCATCAGAGGACATAATTTAATTGGTTCCAGGTCAGGCAAAACATGACCCAACCAAACTGAGAAAGGAGCAATCAGATTTACCAGTTGCATCTTTTACATGCCAGAGGTCAATGCTGTGAGTTGTGAGGCAGTTAAAAGCGGGTCAATTTTATGACAAAAAAATAGCATAAGCAACTCATGTTTTCGCTGTATAAAGAATGAAGGCAGCAAAGGGGTTATAATGAAGGGGCTAAGATAGATAGTTAACTAAGATGTTGGTGGTGAAGGATCTAAGGAGGATCTCAGAGTAAGATTGTAATACAAAATGGATAGGACCCTGAAGACCAAAGCTAAAATGGCATGTTCCTCTCTGAATCTGGAGTTGATTTCTTAGCATTTTTAAACCAGGTTAAATTATTTTAGGACTTAGACCATTAGAATGTCTAACACAGAGAATGTATTTCTCATGTCCTTCCTATCTCAAAATGCAGAGAAGTAGCGCCATCAATTCTGGGCAATTCCGTTTGGTGGTAACTTCAGGGGTTAACCTGGGACTCTGGCTATCCATCCAAAATACACTTGTCAGCTAGTACATGTTAAGGCAGGGGTGTCAAACTCAATTTCATTGAGGGCCACATCAGCATTGTGGTTGCCCTTGGTGGGCCGGGTGGGCATGGCCAGGGTGGGCGCGGCCTACTGGGTGGGCGCAGCTGGAGTGCGTATGGCCTACTGGGTGGGCATGGCCAGCTATACATCATTGGCATCAAGGGTGCCTATGGGGGCCTGAGCAGCAGTGGGACAGATCTGAGGGTCTCTGGCAGAAGGAGGGTCTCTGGACCAGGGCCAAGGCAGCGGGGACCGTTTCCTCACTGTTTCCAGGATGGCTTCGGGGGCCACATGAAACCACTTCGCGGGCCGGATCCGGCCCCCAGGCCTTGTGTTTGACATGTCTGTGTTAAGGGGAAAGATGAATCATCAAGAATAATAAAAGAGGGAAGATTGCAGTCAATGAGGAATTTCTGACACTGATTCTTTCTACTAGGGATTCCAGTGCTTTGGCGAACAAATCATGAGTCTAAATTTCCAGCCTCTGCCCACATACGTTTCCCTGCTGAAAACAGCTCAATAAATTCTCCAAAATCCTCCCTAAACTCCAGAAATGAAGACATCTTGGCATAATGGTAGAGCGATACACAGACATCCTTGGGGTCACGGACAGTGTAAATAGCCTAGAAGAGAAAGTTTTCAAGTATTAGAATGGCTTTATCTCAATGGTTCTTCCCATAGTTCCTTCCCAAAAAGCAATCTGGTGAGGCCAGAAGGCAATGTTAACCTCTCTTACCAGTTATCAGAGCGCCCCCATATCTGACTGCTGGCTGATTTCTTAGCAGTGATCAATGGAAGCATGCTTTCTAACACAGAGAACGTAATTAAGATTCATCCACCACACTAAGCCATAATGGGTTTCCTTTGATTTTGGCTTAGTGTGTTCGCCATCATGGTTGTAAACTACAATTACAATTGTCCCTTACTGAAGACATCCTTGAATTCAAGAATGAAGGCAAGTATACTACATGTCCCACAATAATGTTGCAGGATGCCAATCTGGGTTGGTCACCGGGACCAGAGGTTTAGTCTTCTGAGCTTTTGGACTCTTGCTGGAATCCATCCTCAAAGAACTTCTCTTTACTACAATGTGTAGACAGAGGTTCCCTGAGGATGGGCTCCAGCAAGAGTCCAAAAGTTAAAAAAACTAAACCTCTGGTCTTGGTGACCAACCAAGATTGAATCCTTTAATTGAATCCATTGTTAAACATTCCATGGGTTGTTTGTTGCATCGATATATTCTCTCTATATGCACACCCACAAGTATATGTACAAATGGAATCACCTTAGCTTGCGAAGAGAAGAACCCTTCTGGAAAGATTGTTGCAGGCAAATGAGAGGTAATGAGCCGAGGGGAGGGTCGGTTCTCCAAATACTGGGTTGCTGTCTTGTGTTCAACCCAGGGCACCCGTTCCCAACAAGGGACTGACTGCGAGAAGGTGGGATCTCCATTGCTATAGATCAAAGTAAGAATTTCTTGCATCCAAGTTGTTCCTGAAAACAGACGAGAAGATTGCATACTTCTTACCCTGAACGTATGCAGGGCGTCTTTGAAGATATCTACCAAAGCTGTAGGAGCTGTGGAAGAAATTGCCCCAGGGTTTAGGATTTGAAATGATCCAGAGGAACCATACTCACAAGAAGTAGCACTAATTAAACAAAATCCCAGGTATTATTTCAGTATTTGGGGTTTCCCCACATGTATGCACTTCCATTAACGGAGTCACTAGTTTCGATGGACAAAACAAAATTGGAAGGATAGACAGACAGATGGACAGGAAGAGGATGCAATGTACTGCACATTGTTCAAGTGCCTGTTCTCTTTCTGTCTCATAGTTTTAAGACAATCCTGTCAACAATGGACAGAACTGCAAATAGTTCCAACATACATCCAAAAATCATTTTTTTAAAAAAAAAAAGTTTTTCAACAAGGCATCTATGTTTATAAGATTCTGATTCCACGCACTTCAAAAACTGCTAGCTTTGGTAATTTTTCTGGAAAAGTTCTGGCAATTGTAATTTTATCTGTCCACACAACTGCTAAACATAAAATGGTGCTGTTCTGTACCAGCCTGCTACCGGCCCTGCAGAAAAGGCAGGGACAACCCCTTTTACAAGAAGGCAAGAGGCTGGAATTACGCCTGCCAAATTTATTGCTACAAAAACAAATGGAACAAGACAAACCAAGAAACAGGAGCTTTAAGAAACAGGAACTACCCAAGCGGTTGCCTTCAGCAAACCAGCCCTCCCACACATTCCCCTTATATAGAGTTCAGGGCGTGGCTTCTCTCTGCCTCCTTCTGAGAAGCCCCATTGCCTTCCTCTGTTTACTCCTAATTGACTGCCTCCTGCGTCGGGCGTCCTTGAACAGGGCCAGCTGTGGGTCATCTTCATCCACGCTGTCAGGCTCACACAGCTGGGTCTCCGTGGTGACCAAGTGGGAGGGGCCTGGCTGAGGGCTCTCATCAGCAAGATCTTCAACCCCCTCAGCAAGGTCTTCAACACCCCGCTCCTCCTCCTCTGAGTCATCCGACCCAACTGCCGAACCCACAGGCTGACCCTGAATCACAACAGGTGCCTTGACATATATACTCTGAGAAAAGTGAGTTAGAGCAAACCATGAAAGTATAAAGTAATATATTTCCTTGGCCCCCAAATTCCAGGGGATAGGCCCTTGTGTGACTCACCAGATTTGGGGTAGGTAACATTGAAGACATCACTATCCTGCACTTGGAAACACCGGTGGGCGTAGCGAACACTCTCTTCACTGTGCACAATGCTTGGAAAAGTGATTCCTCCATACTGAATAGACTCGACAATCCGTTTGGCCATTGTTTTGCTATGGAGGAAGGAAAAAGACACGAAATAAAAAGAGAAGCCTGAACGTCCTTTTAACTCTCTGTCTCTGGAAAAGAGGGAATCCTCCGATGGAATTAACAGGAAAGAAGAAGAATGCAATTCCAAAGTTTTCCTTCCTTGCTTCTTCAAAATCTACTGTTTGCTTCTACAACTCCACCAAACCTGTTTTTCCTCTTCTCGTCTTCCAGCCTCCTGTTCTGTGCCACTTCTCTTTCTGAGGCAGGCTGTTCAGAGGGGAAATCTTGGCTTTTATTGAGAAAAATTCACAAAAAGAGACTTTGTCCTTTGAAAAGGGAGGAGAGCCAGGACAGTGAAATTCAGGTCACACATGTACAGTGTATGGTCACAGTTCTCCCTGCCTTCCACTCATACAGATAGACACAGAGAGAAAAAAATAATAAGTAAAACCCAGACTTAGAAGAAATGTGCATTGCTACCACATTTTTGTAACGTTATTGTACATCAGCGGCTCCCAGCCTTTTCAAGGCTCCATACCAGCAAAACTCATTTTTCCCAAAAGAATCCAATCATCTGACACCCCCTCCAGTTTTAATTCACTGGTAACTACTAGAGGGCTCAAGACTCCTGACCCCTCCAGATGGAGAGTTTTCCTCCATTCAAGGGTCCTCTGCTATTCATTTATAGCAGAAGAGGGCCACCTGCAGCCTTCCAGATGCTTTGGACAAAGTCCTATAATCTCTCTCTCTCTCTCTCTCTCTCTCTCTCTCTCTCTCTCTCTCTCTCTCTCTCTCTCTCTCTCTCTCTCTCTCACACACACACACACACACACACACACACACACACACACACAGGCTAATGGCAACCAGAATTCAGCATCATCCAGAAAGCCGAGTGTGGTCGGTCTCCAATTTAAAGGGCTGCTATCTTTTCTTCTGAAAAGAGAGCCATTACCAGATACAACTACAGAAATTCAAAAGGTGAGGCTTTTGAGTCTCTCAGGGCATAGAAAAGCATACAAACATTCCTTTCTCATCAGACAACCAAAATCTCTGCTGTCAGGATCTGGATCTCAATTATTGGTCCATCTACGTTCTTAGGGGCCATCAGTTAACTCACAGAAATGGTCTATAACCGGGGGTGTCAAACTGCTGGCCCGCCGACCAGATGCGTCACCGCGAAACCGCGCCCACCCCATTGCTGACAATGGGGAAAAAAGTTGTGATACACCACCACACGTCACATGACGTTGCAAGTTTGACACCCCCATTCTAGAACAATGAAAGCCAAGTGTTCAGCTCCCATCCACCACCATCAAGGTTGTCAAACAAACCCACTGTAAATCTGCTTTTGTGTTTTTTTGGAATAACAGTAGAATGCGGGAGAAATCTAAGAGCTCATCTTTGAAGAAGATGTTAAAAGCATAGGGTTCTGTGCCAAGCAGACATGTTGGCAAGCTAAATCTAAACTGCTGGAAATTTCTTCCTTCCACAAAAATCCAGACCTCCCGTTTACTTCTCAGTTGTGACTTGTAAAGTGCCAACAAATCATTGATTAAATCAGAATTGGAAGACCCTCTGGATCCGCCACTGAACCATCTCATCGTAGTTGAGCTGGCCACCAACCAAGGTGGTAGATTCCACCACCAAGCAATTTTTATGATGTGTGGAAATTCTTCCTCCTGTTTTAACTAAAATCTGCTTCCTTGCATTTGCCCACAGTTCTTGACTTCCTCTGTAGAACAGAGAGCTTGACGTTTCCATCTTGGTCATCACTGGGCTATTTTTACCCATCTTTATGGCTCCTAAAAGCTGCAGGGATGTGATTCTAAGGAAGTGAAGGTCTGGATGGGACAAAAAAAAAAGTTGGCCTCTTTAGGGAGAGGCTGGTTGTCTGTTGGGTCTGCAGCTGGCCTGTGAACCACAGGGAGCCCACATATGTTCTGTGGTCTAACCTTGAAGTTGTTTGAAGATTAGCTATATATCTCACCTTCTGCTTCTTTGTAGTATTGTTAGATCTTCTTTTGAGGTCATTTTTATTTACCACCACCCACTCACTTCAGGTAATTGTCCAGTTCATCAAAACCCTTCTTACAATGGGGCACTTGAACGACACAGGACTGAGTAGAGCAATTACTTCTCATGATCTGATCAGTGTTTTTGGTGTTGTAATCTAATTGCAATAACTTTATTAGCAGCCGTGCTACATTGTTGGCTCTTCTTTAGCTTGCAATCTACTAAGATGCCCAAATCTTTTCCCTTTCTACAGCAGCCAACCCCGTTTTCCCTCTTCAGTATTTCTGCCTTTTTTATAAAACCTAAATACAGGATATTTTTTTTCCATTTTCCTACAAATATCCTTGATTTATACATGCAGTAAAATGCAGCTGAGAGTGAGCTAGTAGACTAATGGAGTTAAAAACAAAAAAAACACCACCACCCCTTCACTCCACAGGGGTTTTATGATTAGTTTGGTTTGGTTTGGTTTCTTGTTAATGCCTTTCAATTAAAGTTTCCTACCAGTAAAATTCTAGCAGGTCCATCTAGAGCCATTCTCTGGATTGGCTAATATGATTCCATGCAGTGAATATATCTTGTTTGGGAACAGCATAAACAGAAGCCTGTCTACTAACCACTGAATCCTCCTAGGAACTCCTTTGTGCAACATTTCAAATAAGTTACCCAGGATTAATAATGTTTTAGAAGAAGCATATGAAAATCTGAAGCAATGACACACCCCTACATATAAAGAACAGAATACCCATATACTACTGTTGTGGAAAAACCCAATGAAAAAGACAAGAGACAGCAACACAAAACAATAATCCTGTTCTGTACCAGCCTGCTACCGGCCCTGCAGCAAAAGCAGGGACAACCCCTTTACAAACGGCAAGAGGCTGGAATAAAGCCTGCCAAATTTATTAACATAAAACAGAGCAAGACAAGATACCAACCATGAAACAGGAGCTATGAAACAGGAACTATCCAAGTGGTTGCCTTCAGCAAACCAGCCCTCCCACACATTCCCCTTAAATACAGTTCAGGGCGTGGCCTCTCTGTGCCTCCTTCCGAGGTGCCCCATTGCCTTCCTCTGTTTACTCCTGATTGACTGCCTCCTGCGTCGGGCGTCCTTGAACAGGGCCAGCTGTGGGTCATCTTCATCCACACTGTCAGGCTTCCACAGCTGGGTCTCCGTCGTGACCAGGTGGGAGGGGCCCGGCTGAGGGCTCTGCGGAGCCTCAAGGCCATCATCAGCAAGCTCTTCAACACCCCCCTCCTCCTCCTCTGAGTCGTCCGACCCAACTGCCGAACCCACAGGCTGACCCTGAATCACAACAAATCCTTACTTTAAGATTCAGAGGTTTATTTTGCTAATAATTTGGAACATAGCAAGCATAATAACATATCATCATGTACATTAATAACCCACTGCAATGAGAACAGTTCCCTACAAACAAAGTCATTGGGGAAGCCTGTAGGAAATTGGAAGTCCCATTACTTTCCACTTCCATTACTTTTTTTTTCTGTACATGGCGATTCTATTTTTTCTGTTTAGGTAAGGAAATAACTCAGAAAGGAGGGTCATGGGTTGTCTAATAGTTACCTAAAAATATAAGGAATTTTAAGCTTTGAAGAATTGTTGGAGAGGATATTCGTGGTCTTCACAGCATAGTGAGGCTTGTATGATTTCTTAGCTGCTTGCAGGTATAATGAAGAAATCCTTGTGATTTCTGCACTGTTTGGCCAGCTTAAGGCGTACTTCTTAATCCAGGGGTCTTTAAACTTGGCCCTTTTATGACTTGTGGACTTCAACTCCCAGAATTCCTCAGCCAGCATGCCTGCCTGAGGAATTCTGGGAGTTGAAGTCCACAAGTCATAAAAGGGCCAAGTTTGAAAACCCCTATCTTAATCTTTCCCAGCCAAGCATCTTCCAGACTGTAGGAAATGTAAGGGTTTCATATGACTGAACCTTTGCTACCAAGAATGTTCAGAAATGCCCCATCATATTTATCCTGGACATTTAGACCACTGAGTATCGAAGCAGGCTTGACACACACCACAAAGTGTCAACTAAGAGGCACACAAACACTAAAAGATACTTACACATGAACCAGATAAGATTAGAGCAGATAGCACTACATCAATCCAAGTAGCTAGCTTCTCTTTGCCTTGGTTTAGAGACAGGCTAGGCCACTATGTAACTAGTTTGGGTTGACTTAGTGCAATGTGTGCACTCAGAAATTACAGCTTATACATTGTGGCTTACAAACTCCATAGTGCTTTAAGCAATTCACACTGATTGAAAATTATTATTTTTTTCTCTCCTGCTTAAAAGTAAATAAAGTGAGAATTTGGTCACCTTTGCCAGAAGACTCAATTCCTCCAGCACCACAAGGCTGCAATACATTCAACAGGTGCATTTGCTTTTTTTCTTATCTTTTCCCCTTTCTGGACAAGAAATCTTGAACAGCCTGGAATTCTGTTTATCGGACAGCTCTCAACGGAATAAACCTGCCTGGAAAAACCTTATTTTCACTCCATCCTTACTTATGCATAATCAGGGCTTTTTTTCTCATAGAACGCTCAGAACGGAGTTCCGGCACCTTTTTTGGATGGAACCTTGTAGGGTAGGCAAGGCGGGTTGTATGACATGTGTGAGTTCCGGCACCTTTTTCTTTTACCAAAAAAGCACTGTGCATAATTCCCAATAAATCTGACTTTTGGCTTCTATACAAACGGCTCCTGCTGTCTTAAATGCCTGGTGGTGGTGGGGTGTGTGTGTGTGTGTGTGTGTGTGTGTGTGTGTGTGTGTCTCCCCCTGCCTCCCCCACGCAACAAATCCCTTTTAGTTCTGGACTCCAGACGCACGTCTGTTCTCCAAAGAAAATCCGATATTTTTTTTTCTGCCACGGCTTTTTCCCAACCCGCCTTTGCAGTCTCTTCCTAATAAACCCCGATCGCCGGGAAGCCGAAATAGGTGCCTCTCCGCCCTTCCTTTTTCATAACCTACTAAATTTCACTTCATTCCCACCGGACTCTGGCGTCCTGATTTTCCGATAGCCAATCCTGGGTTTCTGGGCGGGACTTCGCAGACGTTTCTCAAGCTTTGCCTCCTAACCGGGGACCGTTGTTTTTTTTTGTTGTTATTGTTGTTGTTTTTGTTTTTAAGGTGGCGAGATCCTCCTAGAGACGTCCGGCTCAATAGTTGACCGGCAAAAGGTCAACAAAGAGGGATTCCCAGCCGCGCCATCGGAAGATGAATCTAAGGTGGCGAAGGCCAGAAAGGAGATCTCAGGAGTAAAACTTTTTCCACCGGATGTGAAACTCAACCCCGTCTTTCTAAGCCCTACAAGCTGCCACTTGACCTGTGGGACTCTTTAACATGCGGTCGGATGCTCACCATTATGGGGTGTAGCCACCTCAAACAGCTGGCACTTCCTAAATCGTAGCTTCTTGAACAAGCCATATTAGCCTGCTTCACCTGTTCATTCAGTTTGTGAGGATGTGAGGCTAATTCGCCTCCGTGACAGCGTGAACTAAAGGAACCAGCGACTGCTGGCAGCCAGACTGCCCGATAGGCTTTCCTGGCAAAGGAAACCAAGCCATACGCTAAACCAAGCCATATGCTAAATAAATATTAAATTTGTATGCTGCCCATCTGTCTACCAACCAACTCTAGGTGGCTTTATAACATTTAATGTAAAATGTTTATGATAACAAACCATAGTTGGCTTTACTCCTTGTGCTAAGCCACAAAATTTAGCCACAGTAGGTGGATGTGCACAAAAAGTTAACCATAACCTCGAATGTATAAATTGATTGGCTGGTTCTTGCAGCACAGCTCAATGAGATCAAGTGACATTACAACTGAACGTGACGGAAGAGAAACCTATTGAAATTATTAGCAAAAGCCTTATAAATTTGATGACTTTAGCTTCCAAGATGGGATTTGAACCTTGGCTTAACAGCAAATTTTTTGTTACTTCATCAAAACAAACCCGGTCCATTCTAAGCTGGACATCACCGCATTTCAGCCAATCTCTGGCAATGGTCTCATTGCCACAGAACAATGCAGCACAGATAATTAATCTCTGAGGCTAATGAGGGAATATCTTGGTGAAGTCTCAATGTGCAAAACCACAAATGAAGCCAATTCTTAGGCCCTAAAGCCTACAAACGTACGGGCAACATTGATAGAGGCGCTGCTGTTTTACCTGCTTTCAGTCCCCCTCCGTTAAAATCCTATTAAGGAAAAGAAGAAGTTACACAAAAATGGGCAGGCCATCTGTTCAAAGTTTTTCACATGGAAAATTGTAGGGGTTTTATCAGCAATTGCCTGCCCCAAATGAAATCATACCTCACCAGCAGAAAACATTACCTTTTGTCAAATTAAATTCCACCGCTTGGAAGGGAAAACTAAAGTGTAATGGTGTTTTCATTACAGCAGCTGTAGGCAAAACTAAGATGTTGGACTATAACTCCCATTATCCCAAACAACATGAGCAAAGAATATGGTAGAAGTTGCTATTCTCCCATTCTTTGGGGAGTATTATAGGTTCCCCATATTATAATGAGATTAGGACTGAGAAAACCATGATTCAAATTTTCATTTAGCTCATGGGTAAGGTTGGGACATGTCCAGCACAAAAGAGCAGGTCCACATGTGAAGGTCCAGTTAAACTGATTTATTGCTACTTGTGCCAATACACAAGAATCTTCTCAACCTTTAGCACCTACTAAGAGTTAGATAAGGGTCAATAGAATTCAAGGATTTGGACTTAGTAACAAGAGCAACAGAGATGATTAGGGGGCTGGAGGTTAAAACTTACGAAGAATGGTTGCAGGAATTGGATATGTCTAATCTAGTGAAATGAAGGACTAGGGGGTGACATGATAGCAGTGTTCCAATATCTAAGGGGGTGCCATAAAGGAGAGAGGGTCAGCCTATTCTCCAAAGTATCTGAAGGCAAGATGAGAAGCAACGAATTTAAACTAATCGAAGCAACCTAGAACTAAGGAGTAATCTCCTAACAGTGAGAACAACCATCCAGTGGAAAGTCTTGCCTTCAGAAGTTGTGGGTGTTCCATCACATGAGGCTTTTAAGAAGAGACTGGACAGCTATTTGTCTGGAATGGCATAGGGTCTCCTGCTTCTGTATGGGGTTGAACTTACTAGAAGATTTCCAGTGTCCCTTCAAACTCATTCTGTTATTCTGCTTGTGACTATGCAGGAATTCTAGGCTGATCCCTCTTAACACCGCCCACAGGTTCTGCCAGTCCTCACATGGGATAGTTCCAACTTTCAACCTAATTATCTCACAGGTTGTAGTGAAGATAGAAGATACATTGTTTCTCTGTATGCGTATGAGAAAGAGGGGTGCTCTTCCTCACAGCCATATTGAGAGATCAATAATCTTACGGGTAAAGCTTCTTTAAAAACATTTTGTTTTCAAACCCCGCCCTGGCTATGGGACTTATAGATAATCCTCAGGTTACAACCATAATGGCATTTGCCCATTACAAACAGGAGTAGTAATGGTTGTAAAACAGGTCAATCATGTGACCCACCTGAATTTACAGTGTTCGTTGTGGTCATTTGTCAGTTTGGCCATCATCAAACGTGGTCATGTGACCATGGGATGTAGCAAACAGACATAAATGCAGCTGTGTTGCTGAGTGTCCAAAGTGCAGTGATGAGACCACAGGGGGATGAACAGATCCAGGTTGTAAATCTCCTTTTTTCAGATAGGCTATAAGTTGATGACTACCTATAAAAGTTTTGAAGGGGCAAGGAGGGAGATACCTTAAGAGACTCACAATCTACTACCAGTCATGGTTTTTCTGTCCTTCCCAAATGTCTGATTGTTTCAAAGTCTTTAGATCAGGGGTGTCCGACCTTAGCAATTTTAAGACTTGTGGACTTCAACTTCCAGAATTCCCCAGCCAGCCATGGGCAGGACTTGCTGGCTGGGGAATTCTGGGAACTGAAGTCCACAAGTCTTAAAATTGCCAAGGTTGGACACCCCTGCTTTACACGGTGCAATTCACACAGTACGAACAATTGACTCCTAAATCTGTTAGCCCTCCTGAATCTTCAAGGAATGAACGTATCTTAGGTTTTCTTGCCTTATGAATGGGAATATCAGTCTTCCAAAATACCTGCATTTGATCTTCCATGAAGGTGATGCTTTCGTGTCCAGGTCTTCCACTCCCTGAAAGAAATAGCCTGCAAGTGATTTTGTTTGTTCATTGAATTTCTAAGCTGGTTGACTCCAGAAAGTCTGAGAACTGTGTTTCTTCAAGATGCCAAGGTTGGGAAACATTGCCCTGGAATGTTACATGGGAGGTCTTCTTTCAGGATGTTGGACAAAGTCCAACTTTTATTTCAGGTCTCCTGGATCAGTTTCAACCTGCCTCATAGGAAGCTTGCAATGAGATGGAATCTATATTATGAGGAAGGTCCTCAGCCGTGGCAAGCAAAACATCTGGATGAACTAATTGAAACAAATTGTGGATGACAGCACTGTTTTCCTACATTAACTAAATTGTTTGGATTCACACAACCCACTGAACTGTAAATTAACCACTAGCCATAAAGGTGCAACAAATATTGAGCCACAAACTAGCCAACCACATTAGCCTACTATGCTCTGTGCACTCATCTGTAGACTCTTTTGAACTCCATGGAGAAAAGGGAAAAGAGAATACAGATTAGATAAGCATGTAGACTGATCTAGGATTCACACTTGTAAAGCTTGATTTCTCATGCTCTTAATTCAAATCACCCTTTGCTGTTGCTTAGCAGTATTTTGAGGATGACAAAATACAGATAGTCCTCAACTTATAACCACAACTGAGCCCAAAATTTTTACTGTTAAGTGAGACATTTGTTAAGTGAGTTTTGCCCCATTTTATGACCTTTTTTGCCAGACTTGTTAAGTGCAGCTGATAAGTTAGTAACCCACTGGTTAAGTGGATCTGATTTCTCCATTGTCTTTGCTTGTGAGCAGGTAGCAAAAAGTGATCACATGACCTTGGAACACAGCAACGATCATAAATATGAACCAGCTGCCAAGCATCTGAATTTTGATCAAATGACCATGGGGATGCTGCAAAGGTCATAACTGTGAAAAATGGTCTTAAGTCACATTATTCAGTGCTACTGTAACTTTGAACGAACTATTGTTAAGTTGAGGACTACCTGTAACGTTTCTTTGGCACTCATGATATAGCTTCATTAAGGATGGCAATTATAAATCCACAAAAAAGATTTGTTTTATTGATTAGGACAGAACGCATCCCTAAGCAAATGTCCATTTTAGGGCACAATGAAAGGAGATGCTAGTTTGCAGTCTTATTCAACAGGAACTGAGATTTTAGGCACAAAAAGAACGTAAGTATGTCAAAGTTCACCTTTTTCTTAAAAGTGTCCCGCTCGTTCCCACTTTGGTCTGCTTCTCCTCCTAGCCCTAAACCACCATCTTCCTAGTGCATTCACTTTCCTCGGAAGCTGTTTTGCCTTATCTGCACATTTGTGACTTTTTTTAAAAAAAAGATGTTATCACACAGTTGCAGTTGCCTTCTTGACTTTTTTTTAAAACCCCACTCTACCCTAGGCCACCCTTGACCCATTCAGGTAGAAATAAATTTGGTCCTTGATATTCTCTGAGCTTGTTTGTTTTCTTGCAGATGTTTCATTACCAAACTAGGTAAAATCATCAGTGCTAAAAGGAATGGGGTTTGCATTGATGATGTTACCTAGTTGGATAATGAAACATCTGCAAGAAAACAGCAAAGCTCAGAGACAGGCATGTCAAACTGCTGGCCCATGGGCCGGATGCATCACAACGAAACCGTGCCTACCCCATTGACAGCAATGGGGGAAAAGTCGCGATACGTCACGCGACATCACGTGATGTCGTGAGTTTGACATGCCTGCTCAGAGAGAACCAAGGACCAAGAATCTTTTTCTACCTGAATGGGTCAGGGGTAGCCTAGGGTGGAGTGAGGTTTTTAAAAAGACAAAATGGCAATGGAACTGTGTGATAACATCTTTTTTTTTAATGTCACAAGTGTGCAGAGAAGGCAAAACAGCTTCTGAGGAAAGCGAATGGACTAGGAAGATGATGGACTAGGACTAGGAAGGAGAGGCAAATATTCTACAAATATTCTCTTTTACTGGTAAAAAAATTCTTCTCTCCAGGTTGATTCATGTTTTCAAGCTCATATTGCAAGGGTTTTGAGAAGTAATGGACAAGCTGGAGATGTCAATTGATCCTTTGCTAGAGATTCCATTTTCACCCCAGATCTTCCGTTGCTTCCAACTTGTCCAAAGAGGCTGAAAGTGTTGGCCAAACGGCTCAGGAGCCCAATTGGTCCAGAGATCTCCAGTTGGTGACCTCTGGACCAATTTGGCTCCTGAGCAGTTTGGCCAGCACTCTCAGCCTCTTTGGACAGTTGGTGACCTCTAGTTGATGTTCCTGTGAATCAGCTGGACACCACCTTTAGGGCTGCAGCCTGATTCTCACCCGTCTTTCCCAGCCCTTTTCTGCCACAATGGAGTAAGATGGCACCTTGCTGGGTGAACTGCTCAGTCTCTCCCCTGGAATGACATAATGGATAAGAGAAATGTTATCTCACTGCATCAAGGTAAGTTGAGATCACCAATTTCGGGGAATCCACCCCCCCCCTCTTTCAATCCACCTTAAAAGATCTCCCTCCCCTTCCCTCCCTCCCTCCCTCAATTGCATCTCCCCGGGGTCCCCTGGGTGTGAGGAAGGGAAAGAGAGGAGAGAAGATCTGTGCATTTTAGGAGGGAGGGGGGAGGGTGAGGGGGGAGGCGGCTTTGGGTAGGAGATGCAGAGAAGGAAGAGAGAGAGAAAAAACGGGGCGAGGGAAGAGTAAGAGAAGGGGAGACCGAGAGGAAAAGAGGGGGAAAGAGAGAGAAGGGGGTGGGGAAGAGATCTGAGATAAGGCAGGGAAGCCAACCCTCTATTAAGAAGAAGTGGGGAGAGAAGGAAGAACGACCCAGGAGGACGGCAGAGGGGAGACTGGAGGAGCGATTGCAGAGAAAGGGAAGGTGGAAGGAGAAGAGAAAGAGTGAGAGGGGAGGAACGTAAGAAAAAAAAGTGGGGGGGGGAGGAGAGAAAGACAGGTGGAGAATGAAAAGCTAGAAGAGCAGAGGGAGGGAAAGCAGAAGGTAAGCCGGGGGAAAGAAAAAGGGGCAGCGCGGAAGAGGCTAGTCCGCTGGGAGGCAGGGAGAGGCGGTGGGAAAGGAAGGAAGGAAGGAAGGAAGGAAGGAAGGAAGGAAGGAAGGAAGGAAGGAAGGAAGGAAGGAAGGAAGGAAGGAAGGAAGGGAGAGTGAGACAGAAGTAAAGTTAAGGACGCCTCGCGGGCAGCAGCATCTCCTTCCCGCCACCCTCCGGATCCAGTCCCAGCGACCCCAGCCGCGGAGCGGGCAGTCCCGCCACTCCGGCGCCTGGGTGTTGGGGGGGGGGGGAAGAGAGAGGACGAGGCGGTGGAGGGGAGGCAAGCTCTTCCACCCACCCACCCACCCACCTCCCGGCGTGCAAACTCTTCACGGCCGGAGCTCCTTCGCCTCCCCGGACGCCACCCGAGCATCTTCCGCATCTAATTGACGTGGGCGGCGGGCGGGGGGGGGGGGAAGGAGGGGAGTTGGTGGTTATCCCCGGGAGAAAGGGCGGGAGAGGAGGAAGATGGAGGCGTCGAGGAAAGAGACCTAGGGAGCGGGAAAGCGAGAGGGCATGGAAAGGGCAGGGGGCTTCCGAGGATGAGGGCTCGCTCGCGGGGCGCATAAGGGCCGGCCGCCAGGAGGCTCGACTTCCGCCTCTCTCCGGAGCCTCTGAACGGGGTCTTTGCCGCGGGATGCTGAGGAGGGGGCAGCTCAGGCTTTAAGCCCCCCCCTCTCCCTCTCCTGACCCACCAGGATGTGGACCGGACCTGGCAGGGGGCTCTGCCTGCTGGGAGCGCTGGTGCTGCTGAGAGCAACTTGTATGGCTGGTAAGAGAGAAAGTGGGGGGCGGGAGGGGGGGCGAGAAAGAGAGATTGGCTTGGAATGGTGTTTTGGGGGGGCTGGGGAGGGGGCGAGAGATTGAATTGTTTGTTGTAAAAAGAAAGGGATTTCTCTGGAACAAAAGGATGAAGGCAGTCCCAGTGGAATCCCAGTCAGGGGTAACTCTTCCTCACCTCTGTCCCGATCTATATACATGCAAAGGGGGGGGGGGAAATTTCATTCATATTTGTGAGCAGGGGAGTGCGTCTGCCGCTTCATTTATGGACATCCGTTAATCGGAGATAAAATCAGTTGTTCTGAGGGGGAAATTTCTCTTGTCACGTTCTTTCCCGTTCACTCTCGCTTTTTAAATCCCTCTTCTGGAAATGCATCTTTTCCAACACCTGATCAGCCACAGCTTAAATTGCTCCCCAGGCTGAGATCCCACCTGTGCTGTTCTTTTTCTCAGCCTCAGGGCATGACCTGAAGAAATGGCACCCGACGACGAGCGAGAGGCAAAAGTGTCTCTGGGCATGTGAAGTATCTTTCTCCATATGCCATACTGTTGAGGGGCAGCTTTGATTTGTTCTCATCTGACAGGTTTCCAGTGGCTGGGGATGTAGCCTGCCAGTCTGAGTATCTATCTATTGTCTTAACATTTCAGCATTTGCACTTTGAGTTCTGGACAGTCTACTCAGGAAGGACAAAGAGAAGGAAAAGAAGTTTAGATAATCTTTATGACAAGGGGTGATAAACAGAAAGATGTGTGCCATTTCTTTGCTCCTGTCCTCTCACCAACTGCCTTTGCTAATTTACCGTTTCTCCATCCATCTTCCTCTCCTTCCTCCCTTTCTAGTGCAATTTGTTCCTGCAAAGACCTACGAGGACTGGTGGGCATACAAGGAAACACTTCACGGAAGCTTTGTGCCAGGTACAAAATTCTCCATGCCTGGATAGTGGTAGTGGAGAACGCTCCAAAGAACAAAGAATAGCTTGTCTTCTTTAGATGCCTTCTAGATACCATCATCCTAGATGTTCCTTCCAGGTTTGTGACCTCTCCATGAGGGAGACATTTCTTGTGACCGAAACATGTATTGGGGGCCAGTGAATATCCTTCATGTTTAATACATGTCTTTATTTGTTTTCTTACTACATCCTATTGACCAATGCTATATGGTTTACAGCCACAGGATATTGTAAAGATCAGCAGCTGAATCTGAACTGATATTTCTCCTTTTGACTGATGATTTCAAAGAGAGTTCAGCAAAAAAACACAAACCCACTTGCTTTGAATTCAGAAATCTAGCTAAAAGGTTCAAAGAGTGATTGACAAGAAAACTTACGCTGGAAACTCTGATGTTACTTCCAACATGGTGCCATCCAGATGTGCTGGACGATCCTTTCTAAGATTCCCTGATGGCATGGAAATTTTGGGAAATATAGACCAACACATTTGGATTTTACTCGGTTTGGGGACAAATGACCCAATCATTTCAAATGATTTAAAGGAGCTTCTTACATTCTTAAAGCTTAGCTAGGGGGCAGCACTAAGCCAAATTTGGCTAGTTTCAAAAGGCTTAGCAGAGTTGGACCTGGCTTGTATTCGTAGAACAGACTATTAGGAAACTCTAAGGCAGGAGTCTTCAAACTTGGCCTTTTTATGACTTGTGGACTTCAACTCCCAGAATTCCTCAGCCAGGCATGCCTGGCTGAGGAATTCCACAAGTCATAAAAGGGCTAAGTTTGAAGACCCCTGCTCTAAGGAATTTGGCTAGCCTGGAAAGTAGAAAAAAAGCTTCCAAGTATCATTGCCAAGATATTGATATGGCAGTTCCCATAAAGTCACTAGGAGTCAACCTTGACTCAAAAAAAAATCCCTTTAGCTTTACTTGCCATTATTATTATTATGGAAGGTTAGAGGGGCCAAGAAGACAGACTGTGTATTAGTGGTTTAAATGTTTATTTTTATTTTGGGGGAAATGGTTCTATTTATGCCCAAGCTGGGGGATGCTTCCATGATAATGAGGCATTCCTCTGATTGCTGATGCATTCCTCTGATTGCTGATGCAGTAGGCCACTATAAGGTCTATCACACTGACCTGCAAGCCTTTAGCATCACTGCCAGAAACGACCCCTTACCCTGATCCATCTAAACATATCTCCAAAAAAAGGGGGAGGGGGTAGAGAGAATGGGGAATTGTCACAAAGGAGGCCAAATGGAAAGATTAAAATCCTCTGACCTGGCAGGCAATTTGATATCTGCAGATAGTTCAAAATTGAACTATATAGAAAATGACCAAATGTATGATGAGAGAGATGACAGACCAGCAGGCTGATAAAGGAACTTGATTGCTGGAACATATTCTGTGTTAAGAATTTTTGCTCCTGTGATGACATTCCTAAGCCCAATTTTAAAAGTTTGCTTTTTTTGCCATATCTCAGTCAGAACCAACACAATCTTTCACATTGGCCGTTTAATAAATTCAACACATCCTTTATTTAATAGGAAGGCATGCCTTCCTCTCATCAGTTGACGTAAAAGAGTGTGTCCAAGGGTAAATCAACATCTGATAATAGTGGGGATGGGGTGCAGGCAGGGGTGTTTGTGCAGGGAGAGGGACAACAAATTTAAGATGGTGGCCATAATCATATGCTTTTATATTATGGTACAGTTGCCACAGACATAAACAAGGAGTGATATTTTGATTACATGATGGTGGTGACCACAATATTGATTTTTGGGGCCTTCTCCCCACAGATTCCTTTGGGCGTGAGGGAATACATCCCTTGATCAGGAATGGACTGTTGGTTGGTTTCTCACCCTGCTGTTTGAAAGCATTGATGGCTTTTCTCCTTCTCATTCCTGTTCCATCTCATTTCTCCGCCAGGATTAGATCACCTTCCCTTTCTCCTTCCCCTCCAGGGCTCTTGGCTTCTTCCAAACTTCCAAACATGGTGATGGGGGAAACCAATTCCCCGTTTCATTTAGGCAGGTTTGGTCCACGCAAATTGGAGCACATCTGCATAATTTATTCTGAGCTCAGGAATGGGGGTTTCCTCAGGGTGGGATGTTGGCTCCCCTTCTAGGCAGCCCGTTAGAAGGGGAGGCCAGAGGAGAACAGCTGTCTCAGGTGTTACCCCCCTCATCTGTCGAAGGCTGGGGATGCCGCGCAGAGTCCCAAGGGTGGTGGTGCCGAGGAAGAGAAATGTTGTTGTGGTCTTCCTGTGAGGGAGGGGACGCGGCTGGGGGAAGAGCGCTACTGCGCCACAGCTGTACACAGTGCAGAGCTAAGGTGGGGGCTGGGCTCAGCTTGGCAACTGCAAGAGGCTGCATTAATATTTAATATCTCCCTTGCTTGTTCCAACAATGCAGCGAACAGGAGGCGAAGAGAAACAGTCACAGTAGATGGGTGGGTGGGTGCGTGGCTGGCTGGCTGGGCTGATGGGGTGGGCTTGTGAGTGTGTGGCATAAAGCCACGGGGTTCTCTTCTTCCATCACCCCACCCACTCGACCTGGCTGGGGGAAGGTGGAAAAAGCCCTGATTGGAAAGGGAAAAATAAATAATTAAGTGTACACATATAGATGAGGATACAAAGATCTGCCAGAACCATTGAGGGGCTGAGACTGCAACAAGCTGGCAAACACACGTACAAAAATGAAGTATGCCCAGGAAAGACAGCCTTAGAAACATAGTTTGACTAAATGGCACGCATACACATTTTCTCCAGAGAGGAGGAGGATACTAAAAAAATCTCTGTATTTGTGCAGGCACACACTTACTTCAGTGTATACCTTTTGTGTGTATTGATTCTAATGCACCACCTGATGACAATTTGCATTCTGTCAAAATAACACCGTCTTGCCCATCCTGGTGGCTTATGGCTCCTATGATCCTTGGGCTGGGGAGGATGGACATTGCTGTCAGCAGAACTGCCTGTATCTATTTGGGACTCTCTGAGGCAACCCAAGAACAGCTACAACAATATCACGCCTATTCAGGAATATCTCCTAAGGCAGCTCAGGAATGATCCTGGGAATTGGAGACACATGTTTGCCCTACTGATTTTATGTTTGCAAAAGCAGGAGGATCTTCAGGAAAGGCTGTGGCCATTTCCAGCATCCCTGCCCCATTGCTGCCCTTCAGTGCATGGGATTTAATCCTACATTGATTTGCAGTTCCATCCAGCTTCTCTTCTGTATTGTGGTTCTTTACATTAGCTATGTGCACAGATGCAACCAGAGGAGGAGGAAACACACTGAAGTGCTTGTAATCTTCCTTCACCCGCCCACACATATTGGAGGCTGTTTTCAAACAAATGCACACGCACGCACAAACACATACACAGAGGTGCATTTGCTGAATGGCTCCCCTGATGCCAACACTCTCCCTTGCCTGTAATTGCACCCTAGAGAGCCAGGGATAAAAATATTTCCTTGGCTGAGAGAATATGTTTATTCTCTCTCTCTCTCTCTCTCTCTCTCTCTCTCTCTCTCTCTCTCTCTCTCTCTCTCTCTCTCGCTCTCTCTCTCGCTCTCTCTCTCGCTCTCGCTCTCGCTCTCTCTCTCTTTTGCTCTCTCTCTCTCTTTAGGTCCTCCCTTCTGGGGTCTTGTGAATTCAGCATGGAGCCTCTGTGCCATTGGCAAACGCCAGTCTCCTGTGGATGTCAACACAAGTCAAATGATTTTTGATCCCTTCCTCCCTCCACTTCGGCTCAGCATTGGTGGAAAAAAGGTGCGTCTGGATGCACACACTGGTCTCTAAGGTTGATGGAGAATAATTCCTCAGCCTCAGCCTTCCTTGTCTGAGGCTGGAATTGGGGCATTGCCTCTCCAAGCCTTCTGGGGAAGGCTATCCTCGCAAGCCTCGGTGACCAGGAGTGTAGCTATTATCGTAAAAAAAAATGAGTTGCACTAATGGCTAATTTCTGAAGCACCTAAGTGCAAGTAACTTCACTCAGCATTGAAACATTTGGATTCATTCCAGATTTTCTCATATTACCGTACTGGGTGATAAAATCTGAGATCAACCCTTTTGTTTCGCCCTCCTCAGCTAAATCCCCAAAGTGGCGAGCAAAGAGGAATCTGCTAAAGTCCTGGGAATATCCGCTCCTTCCCTATCCTCCATGGACTCAGAATTCCTAAAGATGCTTTGTTTGCTCCAAGGTTCATGTCTTTGGAAATAGGCCAGGGGGAAAGAATGGCATTCCAGCAATAAAGGGGAAATACAGGCAGTCCTCGAGTTACAACCCTACTGAGACCAGAATTTGGATTGCTAAGCAAGGCAGTCGTTAAGTGAGTCATGCCCAATTTTAGAATCTTTTTTGCCCTGATTGTTCAGCGAATCAATGCAGTTAAGTGAATTGGTTGTTAAGTGAATCTGGCCTCCCAGAGTCATTGACTTTGCTTGTTGGAAACCAGCTGGGAAGTATATAAACGACAATCACAGGACCCCAGAATGCTACAGCAGTTGTAAATACATGCCTGGGGATATTGCAACAGTCATAAGTGTGAGGACTGGTCATAAGTCATTTTTAAAAATGCCATTGTAACTTCAAATAGTTGCTAAACAAATGGTTGTAAGTCGAGGACTATTTGTATATCCTGCCATTCCTTCAGGAGCTGAAGGCAGTATATGTAACACACCCTCCTATTTTCCCCCACAATCACAATCCTATAAGGCAGGTTGGCTGAGAGAAGGGGACTGGCCCCAACCCCTCTCCCCCAGGGACCTTGTATGGCTGAAGCGGAACTGGAACCCATTTCCAAGTCCAACCTTTTTGATATAATATTTTATGTAATACAGCAACTGCATTTTGTTAAACCCAAGTTTAGGGTTTGGAGAGTTTTGCAAGTCCAGTTATCCCAGTTTTCTTTCCCAGTCAGGGAAAGGAATGATATCTTCTCTGCCCTCACCAACATGCTGCCAACTGTTTTTGTCACATCTCAAGGGGCACTGGGTCTGTTCAGAGGTCATGGTGAACCATAAACTGGGTTTGTTTAGCAGCAAAAGTATCCCAGACACCCATTTTATGATCTGTAACCAAACGAAGTTCAGCTGTCAAGACACAAACATCATAGAAGGAAGTTGATCTGTAGAGAAAGTGCTACTTTACATGTCCCTGACCATGAAACAGGTTGCAAACAGGTTGCAAGGAGCATTAGCCTTCAACAATGTGGAAGGAGTTGATTTTTAATAGATGACATCATCATCAGTAATAGTAATAATCATTATTGTAGATCAGGGGTGTCAAACTGGTGGCCCACAGGCCAGATGCGTCACACGCAGGCCACACCCACCCTGGCTCTGCAAAGGCAAAAAATGTGGCAATACGTCATGGTACATCGCGTGACGTGATTTTGTCAGCTGTATTGTAGATCCACTCTGCTTCCAACAGGCACTTAGTTTCTTTTCCCCCCCTGCAAACAGTGCTATGGAGGGCAGTTCAGTCATGTCCCTCATTAATGTCTGGAATATGGAGGAGATGAGGGTATTATATAAGCAAGTCCTCTCTTCAGTCACAGCCTGGCAGGGCTCCATGGTCATCAAGGAACTCTGGGAGGTGAACCAGCAGAAATGATGGCTGAAGTGCATGTGGCAGAAAACAAGAAAACGAGGTTGTGCTCAGGGCCACGTATGGTGATACAAGTGGCACAACCAATTCGCTGCAGGACAAGAGTTACACTAATAGCGAAGACGTAGATGAATAGAATTAGTAAAGAGAGGCTGCCAAAGGAGAGACAAAATAAAATGCGAAGGACAAAAATTAAAATAATTTTTTCCATTATTTTAAATAATTGAATTGTTGAATTGTCCTCAGTGAATTGTCCTGTGGCGAGTTGGCCGCGGTGAATTGGCTATGCCTTAAACTGGCGCTCTTTAAGGCAACCTTTGGGGGCACGATAGGACTGAAGATGCCCTCTGGGAGCGCCACGACAAGTATGCTAAACATTTCACTGACAAAACCAGCTCGTGTTCATTCCATGTTGGTAGAAGACAGTAGGACATGGTCTTCCAAGTTGATCTGGAAGTCTTCACCTTTGCAGATTGATGCTGGAGACTGACCAGCTGCCAGCTGACCAGCTGCCTGGCTTCTTCAGACTGTTAAGAGGTAGGATAAACAGTTGGATTTTGGAAGATGAGTAATGCCCCTGAGGAAAAGGGTGATGTCTGCTTCCTTGAAATAGGTGATGATGACAATGCTCCTTTTTGATCCAGCACTGGTAAAGAACGTCTCTCCAAATCATCAACCTTCCCTTTTTTAGGAAAAGTTTTGCAGAAGATGCTGGGATGGCAACTGGAAAGTTATCGGAATACCCTGTAAGTGATACTGTGTGGAAATAGCCGCTATTGTCACTATTGTCTCCTCCTGCAGATTAGTGGAACCATGTACAACACAGGCCGACATGTCTCTTTTCGTCCAGATCCAGTACAACTGGTTAATGTTTCAGGAGGACCCCTGCCATACAGTCACCGGCTCCAAGAAATACGGCTGCATTTTGGCAGTGAAGATGGATTTGGCTCAGAACACCAGATAGATGGTGACAGCTTTTCTGCTGAGGTGAATACAACTCTTGTTCAAACAGGAGTAACACCACTGAAGGGGTCCTCTGCAGATTTGCTTAAAAGCTTTGTCAGGGGTGTTGATGGGAGGGGGAGGGTGGTCAAAATCCGCAAGATGGCAAGGGTGGCAAGAAAAGAGAGAGGGAGGGAGGGAGAATCCTAGAAAAGTCCCTTTTTTACATTGGCCACTCTAGGACTTTGCCTCTCTGTTGGGAGCAAGAAGAGAGGGTAGCTTACCTCCTGGTAGTCCTCTTTTTTCTTTGCGTGTCTCAGCTGAGGAAGAGTTAGTTTAGTTTGAAACAACCTCAGGGCTTTCTTGGGCTAAAATTAATCTCCCGTAGCTCTGCAGTTGACTGCTTTGTAGTGTTCAGCTACCCATTAGCCCCAGTCATTTAAATAGGTTATGCAAACAGGCCCAGCTTATATATACTGGTACTGAGGTAAAAATTAGTTTTGCTTGTATTAGAATGCAAATTTATCTCACAATTTTGGGTAAGCGGTACCACAAATCACCTCAGAATTATTGTTGGGCTTAGCTGCATGTGGTGTGTTTCCTCTTGCTCCTTGTCTTCATCTAATGAGAACTTTTTAATACCAGACCATGATAGTACAAAAATGCACCACATTAGGAAGAATTGTCTGCAATAACTGTATTAAGCAAAACTGTAAACAAAAACAAATGTTTCAAGAAGTATGCTTTAAGAAGAGATATAAATTCTTGACAGTTCTGAAGTTTATTGAATTGAATTTGACAGCCAAACAAAGTAAATAAAGATTTACTTATTTACAAATATTTACCTATTAAACAAATGTATATGGCCAGCCAGATCATACACAGGTGACGTTGGGTGGTTCACAACATTAAAATTTCACAACATAAAAACCCACAAAACCCCACCTCACCCGTGTCAACAACAGAATCAAATCAACCTCTTGATGGGCTATATCTCCATTTGTGGTGCCCAAGCCCCCTGACAAAACCACAACTTCAGGAACTTTTGGAAAAGGAACAGGGTGGCGGGGGGGGGCAATCATACTTCGGGGAGAATGATGTTCCCTAGAGAGGCCCACCACCAAGAAGGCCCTTTTTCATGGTTTCACCAGATGTACATCTCTACTAGATGGGGCCTATACCATACCCTGACTTTCCATCCTGGTGAGCTGGGTGGATATAATAGGGGAGATGCAGCCTTTTGAATAGCCTGACTCCAAAGCCATTTGTAACATTACTTTTACTAAGCAAAACTGAACTGGAAAGAATCCCTTTTTCCTTTGTCCTTTCCCTTAGGTGCAATTGATCCACTACAACCAAGAACTCTACCCCAATATTTCCGAGGCTTCACGCAATCCCAATGGTTTAGCTGTCATTTCTATCTTTGCCAATGTAAGTGCATTGCTGCGACTGCAAGGGGGCATCAGGTGGGGCTTGAATAGGCAAGGGGAGATGGGAATTTAGGCAGCAAGGTACAATACCTTGGATGGATTTCCACTTGCAGATTGGACCAAATCCTAACTCTTTCCTGACCAGGCTGTTAAACCGAGAAACGATTACCCGGATCTCCTATAAGAGTAAGTGGAGCGAGTATGAAAGATGTGGATCATATAAGGAAGCTGTTTGCAAAAGTGGCCGAGAGTTGAAAACTTATATTTTTAAGACTGGAGGGGACTAAGTAGGAATTAATAACACAAGGATTCCTCTTGGAATATTGATGTTAGCAAAGCTTGACTGTATCCAGTAGCTTCTTTACTTCAACAAAAGATTTAGGGAGGAGAAGACTGTTGGAATATGACAGCTTTAAGTTTTGGAATACATGTTTCTGTGGCCAAATAGTAGAACTGCTACTTTTGATGGGTTATTCATTAGTATTTATTTATTTAGCATATGGCATATCATACATGGACTTGCAGAATATGTTAACATGTCACCTAGAGATTAAAAAAAACACAATTAAATATGAATGCTAAAAAGATCTACATTCAGATACCTGTTCTGTACCAGCCTGCTACCGGCCCTGCAGCAAAAGCAGGGATGACCCCTTTACAAACGGTAAGAGGCTGGAATAAAGCCTGCCAAATTTATTCACATAAAACAAGAGCAAGACAAGACACCAACCATAAAACACGAGCTAAGACGCAGGAACAATCCAAGCGGTTGCCTTCAGCAAACCAGTCCTCCCACACATTCCCCTTAAATACAGTTCAGGGCATGGCCTCTCTCTGCCTCCTTCCGAGGTGCCCCATTGCCTTCCTCTGTCTACTCCTAACCGACTGCCTCCTGCGTCGGGCGTCCTTGAACAGGGCCAGCTGTGGGTCATCTTCATCCACGCTGTCAGGCTCACACAGCTGGGTCTGCGTCGTGACCAGATGAGAGGGGCCTTGCTGGGAGCTATCATCAGCAAGATCTTCAACCCCCTCAGCAAGGTCTTCAACACCCCCCTCCTCCTCTGAGTCGTCCGACCCAACTGCTGAACCCACAGGCTGACCCTGAATCACAACAATACCAAGGTCTGAGCAATTCATTAGTTTTTTTGGAAGTACCAGAAAGATTACAACTGGTAACTAAATGGATTTTTTAGCAGAATTCTGCCCGCCTTCTTAAAGTAGCCATGATACCTATTTCAACAGATGATGCTTATCTTCTACACGATCTGAGCCTTGAAGACCTTTATCCAGAGACATTTGGTTTTATCACTTACCAAGGATCCATGTCAACCCCTCCGTGCTACGAAACAGTCACCTGGATTCTCATTGACCGTCCCATCAATATTACCTCCGTTCAGGTAGGTCCCTAGGACCCATCAATGCTGGACAAATACTCTTTAACCTCCCTTTTGTCATTTCCCTGCCTTCCCCATTGCTGTCCTGGTGTCCTCCACCATTCCTGAGCACTTGTTTCCCATCCCTCTGTTCTTCAGATTCACTCCCTTCGTCTTCTCAGTCAGAATCTCCCTTCTCAAATTTTCCGGAGCATGAGTGACAACTCGAGACCTCTCCAGCCCCTTTTACACCGAAGCCTTCGGGGCAACCGAGACCCACAGCGCCCCACTAAACGTTGCAAAGGAGCCTCGTACAGGCTACATGGTATGCGACCCAGGAATCCCATATTAGGAGCTCTTCCACTACACTCCCATTCCACTTCTTTATTTTGAGTCTTTCTTCTTTTTTTAAGTTTTCCTAAAGTTGCTCAAACTGGAAGATCTTTTTCCTTTTTACCATCTCAAGTTCCCTTATTTGGTTGAGTGGGTAGGGGCTAATGCAAAATAAGTTGGGAGTTTCGGGGCTGGGCAATCTGAGTTCCCCCCAGCTTTCATACAAATATATCTACTGTATTTGGGCTGTAAATGTTCAAATGGCAGGAAAGAGATGCAAAAACTCGTCACTTTAGTAGGACCTAGTGGTCATCCATATGTTTGCAGACCAGATCTTGAGCTATAACACTATGGGATATGCCCTGAAACATATAAGCTAGACTGCTGCTCTCAGATGTCACCACGTCACCATCAACGTTGTCACCTTGAAAAGACAACCCAATTGCAACTGGGAAGGGGGGAGTCTTATTTTGTCCTTTAACTGGGGAAGTAAAATGGTTTATCCCAGTTGGAAGATAAGAACAATTGGGAAATAATTTGCGGTCCCCTGTAGTATAGAATGTTTTGATGACTCTGCCCCATCAAGAACTCAACCTGTCAGATTTCAAAAGCCTTTGTGAGAGCCGTGACAACAGGCCTAGGACCTATCCACCTGTCCTTGCCTAGCGCAAAGACCAACCACTAGAATATGATATTGGTTTGTTTGTTTATATTTATTGGCTGCCCATCTTACCATAGAGCAGGGGTAGGCAACCTCAGCTCTTTTATGACTCATGGACTTCAACTCCCAGAATTCCTGAGCCAGGAGTTGAAGTCCATGAGTCATAAAAGAGCTGAGGTTGCCTACCCCTGCCATAGGGTAACTCTGGCAGAATGGGGCAACTTGTCACAGTCAGGTCACTGGGAGACCACTCGCATTGCTCAACTCACCACAGGACAACTCGCTGCGGGACAATTCAACAGTTCAATTTCAATTATTTAAAACAGTTAAAAACACATTTTGAATTTTTGTCATTTCCAGTACATTTTGTCCCTTTCTGGCATTCTTTCTTTAATGCTTCTATTCCACTGTTTCTTTGATATTAGCATAACAGTGAGTTGTCCCGTGGCAAGTTGGCCGAAGCAAGATGGCTGTGGCGAATGAATTGTCATAGATCCAACACTGGGAGGCTTCAGAGTTACATAGAAGCTAAAACATTAAAAAGTTAAAAACAAGCATTAAAACAAAGACAGGTGGAGAGGGTGGGGGGGAGGAAGTGGGATCTGTTACTACTGAATCAACCACCTCTATTGTTTCCACCACTGGGGCCCCAAACTGTCTGGCAAAGCCAAGTCTTTAGGCCCTTACAAAAATATAGGAGGGTTGGGGCCAGCCTCACATTGGGGGGGC
The DNA here is from genome assembly GCF_964194415.1 of Vipera berus. Taxonomy (NCBI): domain Eukaryota; kingdom Metazoa; phylum Chordata; class Lepidosauria; order Squamata; family Viperidae; genus Vipera; species Vipera berus. Next base: position 52,818,177 of record NC_138210.1, on the reverse strand, counting down.
AAGATGTTCCAGAGGGCAGGAGCAACAACAGAGAAGGCCTTCCACCTGGACCCCACCAGCCGGAATATTCCGTCTGATGGGACCCACAGCAGGCCTCATCTGCTGGCACGAGTGGTACGGGGTAATCCCGGTGGGGTGAGATGGTTCCACAAGTAGCCTGGACCCAGGCCGTGAAGGGCTACCTTCCTCTAGCCATCCTGAGCCCAGCAGGAAGGCCTCACCCACATAACAAAGCAGCATTCTCCAACCCCTGTTGGTGCAAAAAGCTGGGGGGGGACAACCGGTCATCTGCCTTCTGTACTTCATTTCATTGTAGGCCAACACACACCTAGTGTGTGCTGTGGCAAGCGCACCTCCATGTCTCCAGTCATTAATCATCATCCTCCATGTCCATTTCATCCTAGGCTGCTATACTGGGGAAATTATGAACCGTTTGGAGATTTATTTACTTTTTATCGATTTTTTTTCTTTAACTTACTCGCTTTGTTTCTTTTTTAAATCAGCCTTAGGAAAATGACCCAAAGCAGGGAAATGGCAGAGAGACGGGAGGCTGGTGTAGGAGAAGAGGCTGCAAGTAGGCTGTTTGTGTGCATATATGGTTGCACTCATGGGAGTGAAAACACAAGAAAACAAACAAACTTTTAAACTTCTTGACAACTGTAAAGAAAAGGAAGAAAGGCCAGTTCCCACCACCACCCCCTTCCTTACCCCAGTATGGATGTATCTCCCATTTTTCCTGGACTAAAAGACCGTGATGTTTTTGGGTTGCTGAAGCTTTCCTGTCATGCTTATAAGAGCTAGGATTGAGTGCAGGGGCTGGACTGAAATTACCGTATATACTTGAGTATAAGCCGAATTTTTCAGCCCACTTTTTGGGCTGAAAAATTCCACTTCGGCTTATACTCCAGTCAACAAAAAAACTTACCGAGGACTTGTGCGCGGCCGAGGCTTTGGTGCTTCCGAGATCGCGCACACCTCTCCCAAGCCACCGCCATCCGGAGACCTGCCGAAGTTTGGGGAGGTTTGGGGAGGTGCGCGCCTCCCCAAACGTCGGCAGGTCTCCGGACTTCCGCGCCCTGCCTGCCTGCTTCTTTCCGCAGCGGAAAGAAGCAGGCAGGCAGGGCGCGGAAGTCCGGAGACCTGCCGACGTTTGGGGAGGTTCCCCAAACGTCGGCAGGTCTCCGGACCTCCGCGCCCTGCCTGCCTGCTTCTTTCCGCAGCGGAAAGAAGCAGGCAGGCAGGGCGCGGAAGTCCGGAGACCTGCCGACATTTGGGGAGGTGCGCACCTCCCCAAACCTCCCCAAATGTCGGCAGGTCTCCGGACTTCCGCGCCCTGCCTGCCTGCTTCTTTCCGCTGCGGAAAGAAGCAGGCAGGCAGGGCGCGGAAGTCCGGAGACCTGCCGACGTTTGGGGAGGTTTGGGCACCTCCCCAAACGTCGGCAGGTCTCCGGACTTCCGCGCCCTGCCTGCCTGCTTCTTTCCGCAGCGGAAAGAAGCAGGCAGGCAGGGCGCGGAAGTCCGGAGACCTGCCGACATTTGGGGAGGTTTGGGGAGGTGCGCGCCTCCCCAAACCTCCCCAAACGTCGGCAGTTCTCCGGACCTCCGCGCCCTGCCTGCCTGCTTCTTTCCGCAGCGGAAAGAAGCAGGCAGGCAGGGCGCGGAGGTCCGGAGACCTGCCGACGTTTGGGGAGGTTTGGGCACCTCCCCAAACCTCCCCAAACGTCGGCAGGTCTCCGGACTTCCGCGCCCTGCCTGCCTGCTTCTTTCCGCAGCGGAAAGAAGCAGGCAGGCAGGGCGCGGAGGTCCAGAGACCTGCCGACGTTTGGGGAGGTTTGGGGAGGTGCGCGCGCACCTCCCCAAACCTCCCCAAACTTCGGCAGGTCTCCGGACGGCGGCGGCTTGGGAGAGGTGCGCGCGATCCTGGAAGCACCGAAGCCTCGGCCGCGCGCAAGTCCTCGGTAAGCTCCGGGCGGTCACTTGCTTCGCGTCTCCTGAGGGAAGGGGGGGCGACTGGAGCGGGCGTGTTTCCTCGCCTGCTGGGCGCCGCGATTTGCCCGGGGAACGCGCGGGCCCCGAATGGCAGCGTGGAGCGAGGAAGCGGACAGCCAGGGCTTCCCCGAGAGCCGTGGCCACACAGGGTATTCCTGTGTATTCAGGCTTGCAAAATGGCGGATCGAGCCTCTGCTGGCGGCAGAGGCTTGCAGAACGGCGGATCGGCTTATACTCGAGTCAATAACTTTTTCCAGTTTTGGGGGGTGAAATTGGGGGTCTCGGCTTATACTCGAGTCGGCTTATACTCAAGTATATACGGACCCCAAGTTAGTCAGTTTTCCTTTCTTATTTAAGCCAGAGCAAGAAGAGTGAAAGGGATGAACCAGTGAGATGTTCACTTCAGGAAGGAACTCCTGCTTTGTGATACAAGTAGTCCTCGAACCTACCACCGCAATTGAGCCCACCGTTTCTATTGCGAAGTGAGACATTTGTGAAGTGAATTTTGCCCCGCTTTATGACCTTCCTTGCCACAGCTGTTCAGCGAATCACTGTAGCTGTCAAGTCAGTGGCACGGCTGTTAAGCGAATCTGGCTTCCCCCATTGACTTTGCTTATCAGAGGGGTCGCAAAAGGGGATCACTGCAAATTTTCATAAAGATGAGTTGGTTGCCATGTATCTGAATTTTTGATCACGTGACCGTGGGGATGCTGCAACAGGTTATGTGTGTAAAGCAGTCGTAAGTCATTTTTTTTTCTTTCAGTGCTGTTGTAACTTTGAATGGTCACTAAACAAACTGTGGTAAGCTGGGGACTACCTGTACACTCTGAAGGACACAGCTTTGGAAAAGTCAAACGTATCAACAAATAAGTCAAGAGTCAGCGTTTTCTTTGTTATTATTAGTCTGGGCTCATCCAGCCTGTTAAGGCTTTTAGCCTTAGTTAACAAAACACAGATGTTGAGTTGCTCTGATAAAGAAGCTCATTTAGAATATTGTGTTGTCCTGGTCACCCAATGCATAAAGGTCGTGTTTCTCAACCTTAGTAACCTGAAGATCTATGGACTTCAACTCCCAGAATTCCCCAGATAGCTATGCTGGCTGGGGAATTCTGGGAGTTGAAGTCCACACATCTTTTAAGTTGCTAAAGTTGAGTACCGCTGCACTAAGACAATGGCTCGGTTTTCACAGCTCACTGCACTGCAAACAATCCAAGCCTTTTTAGATTACTGAAGTTTTTTTTCTTGAATAACACATAAATCAGTCATTCTTCCAGCCTCTTCAGAGGTCAGAACAGTTAGCTTGAGGATTGGGGCGGGGCTGCCCCACAAAGAACTACCACTGGGCTGGGTTTTGGTTTCCTAAAATAAATAAAAGACCCTCTTGCTAGTCTCCTGAAAAATGATTCTCAAAATCTGCTTGCTTCCGAATGTCACCACTATACAGTATGCACAGATTTGCACTTCTTCAAGGCTTCATAAACCTGTGAAATGGGTGGGGGGGAGGCACAGCAGAGGGGTAAAGGCCCAAACACATTTAATGTAATCTTTGTAATAGAAATTATACACCTACAAAATTAAAAGGAGCACCTTAGGTCACTCAGTCCACTCTCCTGCTTTGTGGGAGAATGGAGATTAAAGCCACCCTGGCAGGTGAGCAAAGGAAATGATTTTTCCAAGATTGGGGCAGGCAGCAGGAAAGATTAACCCTAGAGAATGCAGCTGAAACCAAGGAGACAGTGGTTGCTAATTCTTTTCTTCATCTCTCTTCTTCTTTTTTGCAGTTGATGGAACACAGCCTCCCAAACCAGGCATGTAGTTTTGCTGCAAGCTCCTGGATGTCTAAGTGTGTCCGTCGCTCAAAATGCAGTGTCCAACTGAGGAAGCTACAGCCTCCCATCTCTGAATGATTGCCATAGCTTCCATTGTGGGAAAGGCAATATGTGGGGTACCAGGGAACCAGGCTGGAATTCTTGCCTTGGGGTGTTTGGAAAACTTTGATCGCAATAGGGTTGGGTTGCCAAAAAAAAAGCTTAAACAATGAAATGAGGGCTATTAATTTGCAGAATGTGGCACATCTCCCCCAATGCTATAGCCTAATATTTAAAGAAGGCGGGAGGATCCAGGAGTGTGAGGACTAGAATCTTTGCATTGCCTCCCTGCTAAAGCAAGGCTGTCTGTTCTGGAGATCAAATTTATTCAAAATCTCTATCAGTCATAAATGTTAGGTGGAGGCAATGTACCCCAAATTATATACAGAACTAAACTGTATCAGGCAGACAGTTGTATTCCCAATACTGAATGCACCTTAGAATGTTTCCTTAGAAATGCAGAGGAACATCCTTATAATATCCTGGTGAGACCCCAATATGTTTGGGGAGACATTCTGAGACCCACAGGAGCCTTGGGACGAAAAATTATAGTGGGATAGTTTTCTCCAAGGCTTTAAAATGCCATGAATCTCAGGAAGTTTAAGAGGGGGGGAATTGCATTACATGGCTGTAACCCCACAAACTCTAAGCTTCAATTGTTCTTTTTAAGTAGAGTTAACTTGGAACTTTAATCTGGGTAAAACTTGAGAGAATCTGGGGTGGAAAACAAATGTGATCTCCCTCCCTACTCTATCCTGGGGGGGAAGGGTTGAGAGAACCAATAAAATAAGGGATCTGTGCTTATCACTTCATTCTAAATGGCCTTCAACAGCCCTAACTGTAAAACAGGAGAGGGAATATTTTTATTGCCAAACGAACCCACCTTTTGAATATTGATGAGTATTATTAACTTAAGAAAAACACTGGTTTTCCAAACAAGCTTTGTTTTCTTTGGAGTGATTATTTCATTGAGGCAAGCACTTAATCTGTCACTTTTAAGTGGCAGAGCCCAATTCACACCATGTTGGAATGGTCACACACATATTCAAGAAGGGCCAAGAAAAATTGGTGGCTGCAACTGCATGATTGAAGTGCTGCCCCCTTTTTTGATGTATGTGGGCTGGGCCTGCAAGCCCAAAGTAGGAATATATTTATATTTACATGCGCACCCATATACTGTACATCATGCATATGCATGCATACATAGGAAACTCTGCAATTCTCACATATCGATAGAAGAGAATATTTGTAATCTGAGGGTTGAACTGTGGGGTCCTTGGTGCTGTCTGAACTTGTTTTTTTTCCTTACAGATGTTTCATTACTCAACTAGATAATATCATCAGTGTTAGAAGGAAGCAGGTTTTATTGTCTGTTTATATACAAGTGGCTTGTCCTGTCAGTATTAGTGAGAGTGCTCTAGGTGGTTGCTTAATTAGGCTTTGTTTTCTGCAAGAAAACAACCAATCTCAGAGAAAACCAAGGACCCCACTGTCTCTCTCTCTCTCTCTCTCTCTCTCTCTCTCTCTCTCTCACACACACACACACACACACACACACACACACATGCACTACATGAACACAAGCAAAAGTGTGCCTTCCCCCTACCCTATACAAAGCCTACTCATGCTTTCTAGATAGAACTCTGAGCAGCTATGCAGACTCACATAGTTTTTCAATGACAACCCCTACTCAGTTCAGAATTAAGATTCCTTATAACAGCTCCAAGGAGAGTTGTTTATGGATAAACCGTATGCACAAACTATGCTGGGTGTTGGAGATCCTGATAAAAAAAAATCTACCAAAACTCAAGGGGACCATTGCAAGTACAAAATTAATATACCAGCTCTACGGCCGTAGGCTTTTTGCTTTAAAAAATGTTATATAATGCCCTTCTACTAGTCTCCCGGAACAATTGATAAAATATTATTTCACACCCACCCACTCACCAATGTGGTATAATCTGGCATCAAAAAGATAGAAATGATCCCTCTTTGGCCCTCTGGGTTTTGGGCTGCTTGAGATAACACATCTGGAATCTGATTGAACTGGCAGATCAACCCAACTTCATAACCACAGGATAGCCTTTTTTACTAACTAATATATTGCCAGACAGACCGTGTGATACCCATTCTGTGTTTTCCATTTCATTCTCGCTGCTTCTCTGCAACTGCCTCTTCTTCCCTTATGAGTAAACTGGCCCTGCTGTTCACAAGTACTTGGGTGAGAATTGTATCTGCTGTTCACTCCACCACAATCTTCTCACAACTCTCCACCACAACCCACTCCTCTTTGAGAATCATATCTGTTGGTCACTCCAACACAACCCTCTCTCTGTTAAATACCCTGTTCACACATCTAATTTAGCACTGCAAGTAAAAATGAGCCTTCCTGAGGTAATTTTTGATGCAGCTCAAATATCCACAACTACATACATTTTTAAATGCCAAAGCAGTGGTTAAGAACTCTTGTTTTGGAAGCAAGGCAATTTCAAACTTTCACCTCTGTTTTAAAAGTAGGATGAGCTAAAGGCAGAACTGGTTTAGCAAACCAATCTCTGGGTAACAAGCACACGAGGATTTCTGCCTCTTAGTTTTTCATTCGTTTTCATTCAGAACTTCTTTTCCTCAAAAGAATTGCAAAAAAAATGGTTTTGGTAATTCAGAAATAATTTTTGGCATGGAAGGGCTTGAGCTTTGCTAGTTGAGATATAGTACTGGGAAGATAAATCTTGGAACACTTACCAGTAGACGATTTTATATCGGGCACTTGATGGTGATACTTAAAAAGAAAATCTGATCCTCAAGTCCACATATCATGACTGTGTTTAAAAGAAACAAAAGACCAAAGAGCTGGGATGACTTCTCAGTGATCTCAGCGTTTATCTTACCTCCATCAAAGCCAGTGACTATGTGGTGTTCCATCTAGAGTTTGTGTTTCCTAGTTTGGGGAAGCACAGAGCAGACAAAGCAAATTCCATAACTCAGGAATAAATAGCCAGTGGTGTCCCTGAGAAGTCACAAAAGTTTCACCGGATTTTAATCCAAAGGAGAATTTTTTCCATTCCTGCCTCAGAATTAGACATAGGGTTGGACGAGCATCTGAAGATCCAGGTTTGAATTCTCATCCCATCCCATCTCACTGGTGACTTCAGACCAGTCACATTTCTCAACCTAACCTACCTCAAACAAGAAGGATAAACCACCTTGACTTTGGTAGAAGAATGGACAAATGGACAAAGCAAGGTTTTTATGTACAGTTGTACAATTGTAGTACAAAAGAGTGATTTTCAGCTACAAAGATAAGGAATTTCCTGAAGGCCAGGAAACAGCTTCTTGAGGGTGTCTAGGCTTAACTAAGTAAGTCTGTCAAGTAAACAGGTCCCAAATGCAAGACTGAGATGAGAAATTGTGGTTTGATTGTTCCTTATTCGTTCTGCCCATCTATAGAGTATGCTCTAGCCTTCGAGCACATCGGGATTCACAGCAAATTAATTGCCTCATGAAGATCTGCTTTTCCAACGTTAGAAAAGGAAGCACCGGGTGGATTTCAAGATTTACATTCTACAGAACAGAAATAAATGGTTAGAGTGACCTTATTAACTACCGCTCCCATGGGGCTAGTCATTTCCTGGTGCAAAAAGCAAGAACTGAGAAACTGGGCCATCAGAAATAATTATGAGTAAAGCTGTTACCCCGTAAGACAGAATTACCTGAGGAAAAAAAGAAGTAAGTATGAATCAGCCTAAGATTTAGCCGATGGGAAAATCCGTAAAGATAGATTCTACTGCCCTCTTGTGAAACTTCTTCCTAGTGAGAGCTCTGGACTCTGCAAGTGGGGGGAAGTGCTGTTGTCTAAGATGCAGAAACTCACAACCACAACTGCCCCTTGGAAAAATGCTCAAGGTGGCAGGAGAAAAGAGGAAGGCATCAAAAGCTGGCCTGTTGTGATATAATGGCATCTACCTCTGTAAGCTCCAGCACAGGCAGTCCTCGACTTACAAGAGTTCATTTAGTGGCTGTTCAAAGTTACAACGGCACTGAAAAAAATGACGTAGGAGCGTTTTTTCACAGTCACAACCTTTGCAGCATCCCCTTGATCATGTGAGTCCTACGGGAAAGGGCGGTATATAAATTCAATAAAATTCAAATTCAAAATTCAAACGCTTGGCAACCGGCTCGTATTTGCGACCGTTGCTGTGTGCCCCGAGGTCATGTGATCAGTTTTTGTGATCTTGTCACAAGCAAAGTCAATGGGGAAGCCAGATTCACTTAACAACATGTTCCTAACTTACCAGCCGCGGTGATTCATTTAACGACTGTGACAAGAAAGGTCGTAAAATCAGGCAAAGCTCACTTAACAAACGTTTCACTCAACAACAGAAATGTTGAGCTCAATTGTGGTCATAGGGTGAGGACCACCTGTGTTGAGATAATTCAGTTTTCCTGCTCCTTACTCTACTGCAACCTCTTGACACCCCAGGAATCTTTCTCAGCGTTGCCTATCTATGTCCAAGTGAGTGTAACACTGTCACCCCCAGGGTCAGAGATATCTTCCAAAACATGGGTTTGCCCCCCCCCCCCCGAATCCTTTCAAAATTTACCTTTGGACTATAAAGCCTATTTAGCTAAAATCCACATTCTTGAACATATAAGAACTAAGGAGTTCAATTGCATGACATTAATTTCTAATAGCACTTAAATTCATTCAAGTTTCCCCCCTCAATTAACTCAGTTCTTTTATCTGACATCACCCCCTTTTCTGAGTCTTAACTCCAGCATGCCAATCCAATACCAGCCAAGTGTTACCCTTGACCTAATTAAAGTGGTGCACCCCTGCTTTACTGTAAATACTTGGTCTGCTCTTGGTCTCCTGTTGGGGTAGGGCCAAGATGTGGTGGCCTATTACCATGACAAAGGAGCAGAACTGTCATGGCAACAGGAAATGTTCTGCTTGTTCCCTGAAGTTCTACCCCAGGTGGCTGCAGCTTCAGAAAATGGTGTTAGTCTTATCTCCCCAGGATAACTGGAATCAGAAACCAATGATGCGTTTGAGGAGCAGACATGTCCATCTGTGCTTCTTTAAAAGAAAGAAGCATTGGCTGCCTGACTTTATTTATTATATTATATTTACAATGCAGTTTCCATCATGGATAAGGGGGTTCACAGATAGTAGGTTAGTCTTGCATCTAGGCACTAACCAGATTCAGATGTTCAGCACCATGTATGTTCAAAACCATATCTTGAGACTTAAGATACCAGCACTATAGTTTGGTTACCTCTGGAATCTAATCCATCCCGTCCCACAGACCACTTGAGCTCTGATTTCCTGGCCTTAATGACTGTCCTCACCTAGTCCCATTCTTTTCCCATGAAATTCAGAAGAACCCTCTGAATATCTCCTGTACCTCCCATAGATGTTCCCACTAATCTACGTCTTACACTAGACCAGGGGTAGGCAACCTTGGCTCTTTTATGACTCGTGGACTTCAACTCCCAAAATTCCTGAGCCAGCATGGCTCAGCTTGGAAACCTCTCCCTTTCCCCTCAGCATGGCTGGCTCAGGAATTCTGGGAGTTGAAGTCCACCAGTCATAAAAGAGCCAAGGTTGCCTACCCCTGCACTAGACAATGAGTATCCTCAGCATGGCTGGCTCAGGAATTGTGGGAGTTGAAGTCCATGAGTCATAAAAGAGCCAAGGTTGCCTACCCCTGCACTAGACAATAAGTATCCTGATAAGTCATTATTCGGTCCAGTAGTGGAGGGAATCAAGTGGAAAAAGGCAAATTTAGTCCTTGTTCCAGGGAAAAGTGACACTTAAATCTTGTAGACGCTCCTGGTAGATTTGGTCAAAACATTCACTCTGTGCCTTGGTCAGGTGATTCTTCCAATCTCCAGAAATCCCTAGAAACCAAAACATAAAATAATAACTCATTAGAGCCAGACATGGTGGGGGAAAGTATACTATGGCAGGGCTTTTCAACCGGTGGTATGGGTACCACTGGTGGTATTTTAACACCTGGCAGATGGTACACGACCCCTAGCCAAGTGTAGTGGGGGAGGGAATGAGCTAATGCGGTGCCACACAAGCCTGGAGGAGACCAGCTGGAGTTGCAGGGCTCGGCAGAAGCGCCAGGATCTGCGCACTCGGCTGAATGCTGTTTGGAACTTCTGATGCACCCAGAAGAGAAAAGGAGGAGGAGGGTGAAGAGAGGAGAGCTATAAAAAGAGCAGGTTTTGGCAGGAGAGGAAAAAAAAACACGGAGAAAGAGAAGAAGCTTTTGTTAGCGAAGGAGATCGCAAGAAGCCTTTGCGAGTGAAGGGTAAGTGAAAGAGCGAGCGAGAGGCTTCTGCGAGCAACATGAGTGAAAGAGTGAGAGAGAAGCTTTTCCAAGCAATGTGTGAGTGAATGAGAGCAAGAGAGAAGATTGTGCAAGCAACGTGTGAGTGAATGAGCAAGAAGCTTGTGCGAGCAACATGTAAGTGACTGAGAAGCTTGTGCAAGCAATGTGTGTGAATGAGCAAGAAGCTTGTGCAAGCAATGTGAGTGAATGAGCAAGAGAAGCTTGTGCGAGCAACACGTGAGTGAATGAGCGAGAAGCTTGTGCGAGCAACGTGTAAGTGAATGCTTGTGTGAGCAATATGTGAGTGAATGAGAGCAAGCGAGAGGCTTTTGCTAGCAAAAGGTGAGGGGAGGATTGTGAGCAAAGGGTGAGAGAAAAAGGGAAAAGTGAGGGGGGAGAAGGAAAAAAGAAAAGGCATTGACTTCTGAGTTCCACTGTTGCAGCAGGAAGGAAGTATGAACACTGAACCTCAACTTTTTACTTTTCCATAATATTATAAACTAGCCAATTCTATAACAATGGATGAATCTAACCAGTGAAGCCCAAAATTCCCCCCCCCATTTTTTTTAGTCAAGTTTTTGACACCTTGCTAAGCATGGTAGTACTTGAATATTGTCATGTCCTAAAAGTGGTACAATCTGTGAAAAGGTTGAAAAGACCTGTTCTATGGTATTTACCCAAAATAAATAGGTGGTTTTCCCAATAATTTGCCTTCAAATATACGAAAATCATCTTAAATTGACTTAAGAATACAAAAACAGAGATAGGAAATAGTTTTCTGTCTAATCTTAATTTTGGAGAAGATTATTATCTTAAAGTCAGAGTTGTTCCCCTTTGGGATAAATGCAGATCTATTGCAGCTCTTAAGAAGAATTGAGCAACTAGGACTGTTCTGAAAGTTTAATGTTTGGATTTCTAAATTATTTTTTCTTCCACATGGAGGAAATGCACTTGGGAATCCTAGTTCTGTATACAGGGCTATCGCTCGGCCCTTGATATAGAATTCTTAAGAACGATGTCATCAAGATTACTTTGTTGCTGTGTTTTATCAATGCAGATATCAGAATCAGAATAGAGCTGAAAGGGACCTTGGAGGTCTTCTAATCCAGCCCGCTGCTCAAGCAGGAGATCCTATAACCATTTCAGATAGGTCGCTGTCCAGTCTCTTCCTCCAGTGATGAAGCACCCACAATGTCTGAAGGCAAAGCTGTTCCACTGGTTAATTGTCCCCGCTGTTAGGAAGTTTCTCCTTAATTCCAGGTTGCTTCTCTCCTTGATTAGTTTCCATCCATTGTTTCTTGTCTTGCCTTCTGGTGCTTTGGGAAATAAACTGACCCCCCTCCTCTTTGTGGCAGCCTCTCAAATACTGGAATACTAGTAACATGTCGCCCCTAGTCTTTCTTTTCTCTAGACTAGCCAAACCCAGATTCTGCAATTGTTCTTCATATGTTTTAGTCTCCAGGCTTTTAATCATCTTAGTTGCTCTTCTTTGTACTTTTTACAAAGCCTCAACATCTTTTTTGTAATGTGGTGATCAAAACCTGGATTCTCTTATTCCAGCTGTAGTCTTACTAAGGCTTTATAAAGCAGTACTAATATTTCATGTGATTTTGATTCTCTGCCTCTATTTATATAGTGAAGGATTGTATTAGCTTTTTTGGCGGCTGCTGCACACTGCTGGCTCATGTTTAAGTGATCGTCTACTAGGATAGGGCCCATTGTTCAAGTCTGTCAAGATCTTTTTGGATCCTGAGCTTGTCTTTTGGAGTGTTGGCTATTCCTGCCAGCTTAGTGTCATCTGCAAATTTCTTGAGTTTCCCTTCTTTTCCCTCATCTAAATCATTTATGGAAAATATTGTAGAGGACTGGACCTAAGACAGAACCTCGTGGTACTGCTTACTTCCCTTCATGTAGATCCAGTACCCTTAAGGACTACTCATTGAGTATGATTTGTCAGCCAGTTACAAATCCATTTGATGGTGATGCTGTTTATCCCACATTTTTCTAGCTTACCAAGAAGTAGGTTGTGGTCTACTTTGTCAAATGTCATGCTGAAGTCTAAATAGTCTATGTAAACAGCATTTCGCTGGTTTACTAATTTAGTCGCTTGGTCAAAGAATGAAGTAAGATTGGTTTGGCATGAAGTTTTTAACAAATCTGTGCTGGCTTCTATTTACATCTTTATCGGGAAAGGGCGGTATATAAATCTAAAATAATAATAATAATAATAATAATAATAATAATAATAATAATAATAATAATAATAATAATAATAATTTGTTTCTAGATGTTCACAGATCTGTTTTTTGATTATTTTTTCCAGTATTTTCACAGGTATTGATGTTAGGCTGATTGGTCTGTAATTTCCTGGGTCTGTTTTTTGGGGGTTTTTTTTGGAAAATGGGAACCACATCAATTCTTTTCCAATCCTCTGGTAGTTCCCCAGTGCTCCAAGATTTTTTAAAGATATGATACAATGGTTCTGAGATAACATCTGCCAGCTCCTTCAAAACTCTGGGATGTAATCCATCAGGTCCTGGCAATTTATATTCATCAAGGTCAGACAGGTGTTCTCTTAATATTTTGTTGCTTATTTTAATTTTTATTTCTAGTCTGTCTTTTACAGTTATGATTTTATGTTTCAATGTAAATAGGTAAAGGTAAAGGTTCCCCCGCACATGCGTGCTAGTCGTTTCCAACTCTAGGGGCCGGTGCTCATCTCCATTTCAAAGCCGAAGAGCCAGTGCTTGTCCGAGGACGTCTCCGTGGTCATGTGGCCGGCATGACTAGATGCCAAAGGCGCACGGAACGCTGTTACCTTCCCACCGTAGTGGCCCCTATTTTTCTACTTGCATTTTTACGTGCTTTCGAACTGCTAGGTTGGCAGAAGCTGGGATGAGTAACAGGCGCTCACTCTGTTACGCGGCACTCAGGATTCGACCCGCCAAACTGCCGACCTTCTGATCGACAAGCTCAGCGTCCTAACCCACTGAGCCACCGCATCCCTGATTTCAATGTAAATATAAGAAGCCAAATGATCAGACCAGCAAAGGAAAAGACTCATATGTCAATTTTCTTAACTATTCCTGTTAAGCATGGCACCACAGAGTACAACAAACCTTGGACTATGAAGCTAGGGATCAGTGTCTCCATCCTTCTACTCCTACAGACCAGGAACTGTTGAAACCCTATTTTCTAAGAACAACATTGTCCCACTAGGTAGATCAAATTGTCAATCAACACCAGCCGAAAAGCTGTGACTACAGTCCTGAAGACAATATGCCTCCGACTGATTTCTCAGCCAGAGAATGGCAGAAGGCTTGACGGTGTGATGTTAATATGTGTGTGAGCCCCATTATAATTAATTCACAATTTTTAAGTGTTTTCCACGCACCTGGTCCCATGCAGACAAGCCAAAACTGAACCCCCGAATTCAGACCGGTGCTGTGAATCCTAACAGCTGTAGTCCAAAGCAAGTGAATCAGGCTGAGGAAAGCTAATCTTGAGAATCACTTGATGTTTAGTTTAGTTTATTTATTTATTAGACTTATATACCGCCCTTCTCCCATAGGACTCAGGGCGGTTCACAAGGTTTTTAAAAAGAAAACAATACCACAATTACAAAAATTAAAACAATTAAAATGATTATATTAACCTTGAATATAAAAATCCTAATTAAAATCCAATTAAAACCCCAATTAATACCCTCAGTCCAGGCCAGAAAGCTCAAAGAGCCAGGTCTTCAGGTCCCGGCAGAATGAGCGAAGGTCAGGGGCAGTCCTAAGCTCTACAGGCAGCTGGTTCCAAAGGGCCGGCGCACCCACAGAGAAGGCCCTCCCCCTGGGTATTGTCCGCCGGCAATCTTTTACCGGCGGCACCCTGAGAAGACCCTCCCTGTGGAAGTGCACAGGATGAAGGGAGCTTGATGCCGGCAGCAGGTGCTCCCTCAAATATCCTGGACCCAAGCCATTTAGGGCTTTATAGGTCATCACCAGCACCTTGAATCTCAGGATGTCAACCCAGGATATGAGCAAGGTGGCATAAATGCTTCCAAAGAAATGCTAAAGAGATGAAATGAGAACCTCAGAAAGGAGCTGAGGGAACTGGAAGGACCGAAGAGGGTCCCGCCAAGTCTTACAGCTCAAAAACCCTGCAGCTGGCAAGGAAAACAACGAGATCGGGGTTTAGAGGCACCCCTGTGAAACAATATTTCCCAACCTTGACTATTTCTGAGTTGGTGGACTTTAGCAGCCAGCATTCCACTGCCGGCATGGCCATCGCTAAGAATTCTTGATGTTGAAATCCATACCCCTAAAAATGGCCAAGGTTGGAAACCACGGTCCTAGAACATCACCCTGATTGAGGCTGTTCCAGATGGCAAATCCTTCCCCTTTCCCTCCCTTCATCACCTTTGCGAAGGAAAGCACTTTTCTTTTGGTTCATGATGAACTTCGGCGTGAGTGAGAAGTTGGACATCTTATTGCTCTTCATGGATTCGAAGGAGGCATTCGCAACCACGGATTCAATGGCTGCATCATCTAAGTCTTTGCCTAAGAACTGGCTGATACGAACAACACTCCCTCGCAGATCCTGGAGGACAACCAGACAAGAGGGTCTGAAAACCACCCTGGAAAGCATACATCTGGCATCGTTAGTTCTGCTCAAAACAGAAAGTGTTTCAAACTCAGTTTTAGCTAGCATATTTCTTCCAAAACCATCAATGCCCTTACACCAGGGGTAGGCAACCTCGGCTCTTTTATGACTCGTGGACTTCAACTCCCAGAATTCCTGAGCCAGCCATTCCTGCAATTGCACCCCCAAGCCTTCACAGCAATATTGCTTTCAGAAGGCTTCTTCAGTAAAGCATCCAAATTCATCAGACATATATAGCACTTAGGAATGTCTAGCTTGGTGTCTTTTAAGGAGCCTCAGTGGATTAAGTCAACACAACGAGCCCAACCAGGACCAGACAAGTGGAGGGTTTGGTAGAAAGTCAGAATTCAGTCATTCTCTTTTTTTCAAAGCTGGTTTGAATTGTGTTGCCTGAACCTGAGAGACCCTAGACATAAAAAACCTGGGATACAATAAACTTATTTAATCCCTCTTTCTACCTTGGAGGACCTGGCCACTTACAGTCCTCTCTTCTTCACTCCTAACCTAGATCATAAAGTGCTTACTATTATGGCCACCGTTGAACATTGTTGTATACAGAGAGGCATTTGGACCTCAACAGATTCAATCTTCTTCATTCCCTTCTTAATGGTAGGGTATCTTGTTAAATGGAGAATTGACATGTACATGTATTCAGACTTGGCAATTCTACAGCATGCCTGTGTAAACATACACAGCACAATAGAAGAGAATATCTAAACCTCGGGGTTGAACTATGGAGGTCTCGATGCTCTCTGAGCTTGGTTGTTTGCTTGCGGTTTTGTTGCCCAACTAGGTAACATCATCATTGTTATCAGCAGCAAACTCCATACACAACGTGTACTGAAGATGTTTCCTTGTTAGGTAATGAAATGTTTCCAGGGAAACAGCCAAGTTCAGAGAACACCAAGAACTCCATACACAGTATACATACCTCTGCGACAAAATTAATCATAAACTAATATGTTTTCATTTAATCAAAAAAACCACCCAACCTAGGTGGTGTGATCAGCTTTTGGTTCAATCTTTTATAGGAATAAAGAAAATTAGGTTAACTGATTACACTGTGGTTGAATTAACCATGGTTTTGAGTGCTGTGAGAATATAGGCATTCAAAGGCACTGTGATTACTGGGCAAACAAGAAAACCTGACTCATACATGTATTTTGCTTGAAACATAGCAAATAATATACTGTTATTTATGGCATTGTAAGCTTTTCCAAAGTCAGTTGATAGTGAGTAAATAAATAATCACTCTCTCAGTGGTCTAGCAAAGAATAAGCTATGTCTTCATGGGACAAACAGGTGGGAAGATCTCCTCCACACACATTTTGCACCTTGGAGAGCATAAAGCATTGAACTAGCCAAGGATTTGTGAAAGCAGGGCAGTCATCCCTGCTGATCATCACCAAAAGGATAGTGTGAGGATTCCCACTCTGTTTAATATCCTTCAGAATCTGACCATCTCGGTCAAATCCAGGAATCTGCTACCCCTAGTGGTTGTATTAACACCCAGTTGAATTGACAAGCAAAATAACATAAAGGCAACAACCTCTTGCAACTCCTCATACGTAATGAAGAAGAAGTTCTCTTTGTCCTTCAAGTTCATCCAACCTTTAACGTGGTCAAACCAGGATCCAAAAGGCACTGTAACCGCAAGAGGAATTAAATGTGAAGATTGTGAGAAAAGAAGACATATGGGGAGGGAAGAAGACCAAAATGTTTTTCTACACCCATTCCTTCATTCACTTACCATCTCCCTTTAGAAAGCCCTTGAGAAATTGATCCAAGGTGCCAGGGTCTTTATAGGGGTGAAACATTGAAGCAAAATGATACAGGGACACCAACACATCTTTGGGGTTTCTGACTGTGTAGATTATCTATGTACATAAAAAAGTGGGATGGTTGGAAGAATAATTAGATGCAAAATCGGAAAATAGCAGAGCCCATCTAGGCAAACATGCCCTCCTAAAAATAGTTTTTATTCCTTTCCCAATAGCTGATTTCCCTGGTCTGCAAGTCAGCTATTGATAAGTGTGGCAGGGCAAAATAATAATTATAATACAGGTAGCCTCCACTTACAAACCATGGTTGAGTCCAAACTTTTCATTGCTAAGCAAGGCAGTTGTTAAGTGAGTCGCACCCCATTTCTGTCGTGGTTGTTAAATGAAACACTGCTGCTGTTCAGTGAATCACACAATCGTTAAGCAAATCTAGCTTTCCCCCACTGATTTTGCTTGTCAGAAGCTGGGTGGGAAGGTCCCAAATAGAGATCACGTGACCCCCCCTGGGAGCCCGAAACCATCATGAATACATGCTGGTTGCCAAGAGCCAAGATTTTGGTCATAGGACCATGGGGATGCTGCAATAGTCATAAGAATGAGAACTGGTCATGGGTTTTTCAGTGTTGTTGTAACACTGAATGCTCACTAATGTTTGTATGTCAAGGGCTACCTGTAATAGGCCTGTTGTTTTTACATCTAAAAGGAGACCACTGGGAATGGAATGTGAGCCTAATCAGAAGCTTCCCCCCACCCCCCAGGTTTGCTGAACTTAGACATCATATTTAAATGGGGCCACCAAATAAACTGTGGCGATGAAGAAGGAGGGATGCCTTGTGGATCATGGAGAGTCGGCAGTCTCTCTGTTCGATCCAAGGAAAGCCCTCTAAACTGGAAGGGGATAGACCGGCCACACCTCTGCAGGGCGGGCCACTAGCTGCTGACAACCGAAGAGCAATAACTTTAATTAGCACATCGTAAACAGCATGTTTGGACTGGGTGAGAATATGGATCCTTTCTTTACTATTTTACAACTGAATTTCCTGGGAAAAGGTCCCAAGAAGCTTAAAACCTCCGGATATGAATGGAAGCGGCCGTTTTAAAAATTTTATGGGGGACAGAAATACACAAGCTACAGTTTTGATAAATCTGAGAACTGAGGTAATTGTTAAGATTTTCTCTTTGGGGAAAAAAAAACCCTATTGAGGTGAAATATAAGAAATACAAGAAATTAACCCTTTGTTTTAAGAGTGGAAAATGGACTTTGAATGAAAGCTAGTGGTGGATTTGAGTACAGCACTATAACTAGCTCCTTGGCTACTTGGTGACTTTCAGGTTAAGAGAGAATAGCTGGCAATAAAGGAAAATATTTTGGCATATTTAGCATCCTGACCTTCATGGACTGTAAATATCTACTGGGCTTGGACTTTTAATCTCAAGAGCCAGTGGGAGAGAAAGAAAAAACTGACTTTTGAATAGTCTGGCTGCAGGGAGGTTGAACATTATGAACTCTGGGAACATTGTGGATTACAACCTTGCCTGACTTGATAATTTTCAGGATACTTGAGACAAAGGATTACTATAAAATATTGCTATTAGGACCGGATTATAAAGGCTATATACAAAGAGCAGAAAACTAGAGGAAATTTTGTTCCACTCTTACTGAGACTGGTAATACTAGAGGATTTTTAGGAGTGATGCCTCAAGAAAAAACAAATACCTTTCAGAAGGAAATACTCTCTCTGCTACAGCAAATTCAAACAATTCTTGCACACAAAGAGGACATTAAAAAAAACCATAATGAGACTAAAAATAACCTAGATGATATAAAGGACCAAATCTCCAAATTGAAGCTACAATTGGAAAGCTCCCAGACAATGACTACAAAGTATGAACAAATAAACCAGAAATCAGAGGGTGAAGCAGAAGAAATGGACTTAAGAGATGGAGGAGATAGGAGAAGAGAAAAATGGACTGCCATACACAAATAAAATACTGCAAGACCTACCTATAACAATGAAAATACAAAAGACCCTTTACTCCTTTCTCCAAAATATACCTGATGACAAGGAAGAAGATTCTAGAAAATGGAGCATAGAGCGGGCAGAGGAAATGTCTAAGGAATATGGATGGGTGGTGTTCCTCCCTAAAAGTACTCCACCTAAATTGTCTTTTTCATGCCAAGCAGCTTTCACAAAAATAGAAAAATTCTTGGGCGATTTAATTGTCTTAGCCTGGAAAGCTTCTTGGCAAAGAAAGAAAGCAAAAGTTAGACTTAAAAAACAGAGGATTTGATCTATCAGAGCACTATCTGTTTAATATACCTGTTTGAATATGATTAAAAGAACGGATGATCCTTAGATATAACTAGATTTTTATAATGGAAGAAATGATTTAGAATTAAAATGGCATTTTTTCTTCTTTTGATATGGGAAATTTGAAAATAGGAGGAGGATTGGTCTGAATAAAATTTTTGGCTATATAAATCTAATTAATATTGAGAAAATCATAACTGACAAAGATTTCCCAAATTGATGGGAAATCAAACTTAATAAGAGCACAAAAACAGGATATTGACTTATGAATTGATATTATTGTTATTTCTATAATATTAGTAAAATATGAAGATGTCTATATCTAATTTTGTATACATCAATAGTACTAAGAATTGTAATTGTTTAATGAGGGGAAAAGGAAAAAAATATGGGGAAGACAGGAAGATCAAAGAAAAAATACTGGATTATGCAGTACTTAATAGATTTATATTGAAGAAATTAATGTTAAATATGTGAACCCAGACAACATGTTGTTTACTGAGCTCTAAAGATTGTAATTTTTAAAAATTAATAAAACCTATAAAAAAAATTAAAAGTATTTTAATTTTCCATAGAAAAATGGAAATTTGCCGTAGAGGCAGTATTTATTAGTGTTTTCATATCTTGTTCCTGATTTAGTTTACATTCCATCCAAGCCTCCAATCAATTCACAGGGTACCAGCCAAGAAACTAAAAGAAAAGAAATCTGAAATTGGCTAAACAAGTCATGATAACTCTGCTTATCTGTAAGATTGACTCTGGCTTGTTTCTGATTCAGTCTACAAACCAAAGTTAAAAAAAAAACCAATGACAGAATACACCACACTGGGCCTCAGTTCTGACTGTGCTTAATTACCCAAGGTTACTAATGGAGCAATGGTCAGAGTTACAGTAAGATGGAAGTCTGTCATGATCATAATTTCCCTCTTACCTTAGCTTTGGATTTGAAGAAAGACTTGGCAAAAAGATGTGCAGGCAGGTGAGAGCTAATAATGCGTGGCGACTTGTTGGTCAAAGCTGTCCTGTATCCTATCACTGTCTCGAACCAGGGACCTCGATCCCAATTAGGCGTGGTTTGGCACCAGGTAGGGTCTCCATTGCTACGGATGAGACTTAAAATCTCCAGCATCCACACTGTTCCTAAAAAAAAGTCCCCATCATTCCAAGAAAGCAGTATTTAATCCATCTGAATCCTGGTTACTTTATGCTCTTAGTTTTATATATACGCCCCACCTTTCTAGAATAAAAATCAGGATGATGTACAGGTACTCTTCAACTTATAACCTCAATTGAGCCCAAAATTTATGTTGCTAAATGAGACATTTGTTAAGTGAATTTTGCCCCATTTTATGACCGTCCTTGCCACAGTTGTTAGTGAATCACTGCATTTGGTAAGTTAGTAACACGGTTGTTAAGTGAATCAGGCTTCCCCATTGACTTTGCTTGTCAGAAAGGTCACAAATGGGACACTGCAGCCATCATAAATATGAGTCAGTTGCCAAGCGTCTGAATTTTGATCATATAACCATGGGGATGCTGCAACAATCGTGTGAAAAATGGTCATAAGTCACTTTTTCTCAGTGCAATTGTAACTTTGAACAGTCACTAAATGAACTGTTGCAAGTTGAGGACTACCTGTATCGAGAAGATCACTGCTGTATTTCTCTAAACACGCTGTGACCTAAGCAAGGCCTGTTTAGTTTGAGCCAGAAAATTGCATCATCGGCCTTTATGCTACTGAATTGGTCTACAGGTAGTCCTCAACTTATGATGAGTTGCTTAGCAACCATTTGAAGTTCTGACAGGACTCTCTGGGGGATACTGACAACCAGGATTATGTAACAACCTGCATTCACTTAAAGACAATTTGGTGCTCAGTAACTGGACCACATTATATCGGCCGTCTGCAGCATCCTGCTCTCATGTGTTGTTTTATGACAGTTTTGCCGAATACTAGCATTTACTTCCGGTTTTCAGCAAAATTGCATCAGTCTTGGACCTTTGGTTTACTTAACAACATGTTGGCATTCCGGTCGTAATTTGAGAACTACCTATATACAGTATCTCTTAACTCGGGTAGAAAACCTTGCTTAGCTGCTTTGACAGCTACCTGATCTCTTAATATTTAGCAAAACCAGGCCAATCATCTGGATAGAATTGCCCAGGCCTAATAAAATCAAAATTAGAACAGCCTTTCCCAAGATGGTTAATTCTCCAGATGTGTGCAGCAATAACCACACCAGCTATATAATTCAGGTAATTGAAGTCACACATCTGAGGAAGACAGTGGTGAACTAAGGCCATTAGCTTATTTTCAATATTTTCCTTCTGTTCTTCCCTCGCTTTATTAGGTGCCATCCAAACAGGGCTTCCCAAAAACCTACTGAATCCCAATTGTACAATTGCTCAGTTTAATTCTGAACAACAAAAAATACTTTTGTTTATACATAATTGAACATCTCCCTTTTATCTCAGCAATTACATACAGTAATTATCGACATGCTTGTAGAGTACATATATTAATAGTTCTTTGAGAGAACTAAAAAAATTCCTGTCTGTGAAAGCCAAAAGACCCCATCTCATCTGACCTCTCTTGGTGTCTAATCCCGTGTTTCTCTATCTTGGAAAATTAAGATGCATAGAGTTCAAGTCCCAGAATTCCCCAACCCAATTCTCTCAGAGAATTCTGGGAGTTGAAGTTCAGACGTCTTAAAGTTGTCAAGGTTGAAAAAGCCTGGTTTGACCTGAAGTTTCTTGAATGCTTCTTTGAACTTTTTGAAACTACAAATATTTATTTCTATTTATTAACAAAGTGGCACAAATGCTTCCAAAGGATGCTATGCAGTGGTGGGATTCAGCCGGTTCGCACCACTTCGGAAGAACCGGTAGCTAATTTTTTGTTGCCCAGGCCCAGAATGGACTTCCGGAAGCGGCATCCACACAGAGAACCGGTGGTTCACATATTTGAATCCCACCACTGATGCCATGCATATTATTACCTAAGCTCAAGCCATGTAACATCATCCATTTGCCTCCATATCCTGTGCTTTATCAGGGTAAAACTTTCCAAGGTAAAAGTTAAAATATTTTACACAGTAAAAAATTAAAACAAATTTAAAAGTTTTAGCTGTTTTTAAACGTCACATATTCACTGCTAGTGCTGTCTGCTGTTGTTTTTTGTTGTTGCTGATTTTTCCAAAAGCAGTGTTTTGTAAAAGTTGTTTATGCTTTTACTAAGAATTAGATCCCATTTGGAAACTGAATGGGACACCGACTCTATTTTTCTTTAACACACACAGACACACACAAATAGAATCGACTTGCTTTCACGCACTAATCTGAAGCATTTTCCCTCCCCACAAGTAGCCCAAGAAATTCTACCTGACTTCTGATAAGTGACATTGAAAATATCGTCATCCCGAACTTGGAAATCCTTTTCTACCATCTGCAACACAGGTTCTGCATAGATGACTTGAGGAAAACTGATCCCTTTATATTGGAAATACTTTTGGAACATCCTGGAGCCCAGCAGATGACAAGGAAAGTTTTGAAAAATAAGTGTGAAACTTGGTGGCAAAACCAAATTCAAAGGATTCTTCCTTCCCGCCAGGAGTATTTAGTTGTGTCCTCTGAAAATGAGAACAGATTTATGAATGTTTGACAATGAGGAAGAGAAAAAGCAGCGGCATGGAGTGGCAGAGAGAAAATTGGAACTCAAATCGTCTTGGTTCACGATCTATTTGCTACTTTAAGAAGAAAAAAAAACACCCCTCCAGACCTTCCAGAAATGCCCAATTACAGCTATAACAGGCAGAGCTCCAATTTGGAGGTTATGGAAAGCTGACGGGCTATAGCAAAGTATCTATTCTCCCTCATTAGTTCTTTTTCTTTTTATTTGTTCTGTCTTGAGGCAGTAAGAATTTGTTTGAGCACCCTCACACGAGCAAACGCAGACAGTGGGACACTTACACAGCTTCTCACCAAGCTCAGATGCTGTGTGTAATTCTCAGGCTTCATAAAAAAATAGCAGAAAAATCCCTACTGGAACAAATTAAAATCTCATCTAGGATGGAATGAGAATTTCATTCATACATGGGTTATGGTTGATGTTGTTTTAATGAATTACAGAATTGGCAACTCCTTTCAAAAGTGGGAAGGAAATACTAAGCTTTTTCCGAGCAGTGTCTGGTCATATTAGGAAGCTGTTAGATACAACATACTCCATATTTTGTGCTAGAAATACATTGATCTATTGCATTTTGGCTGTTGCAGATTACTGAGAATTTTGCTAAGTTTGTTTTTAAGATAAGTGCTTCCAAAAAAAATTCACAAGTTTACGTATAAGCAGGATCAAAAGTAATGTTTTATGTATATTTCATTACAATGCAAGATTGAAAATACTAGATTTTTTAAAAAAAATACAGGAGAAAGCAAAATTAATAGATTAATTCATCTTCAGTTGTTTTTATACCTGTACTTATTTATAAGAGCCTTGGTGGAGCAGTGGGCTAATGCCTCCTTAAGTAACACCAGCTGCCTGCAATTATTGCAGGTTCGCATCCCACCAGGCTCAAGGTTGACTCAGCCTTCCATCCTTCCGAGGTAGGTAAAATGAGGACCCAGATTGTTGGGGGCAATTAAGCTGACTTTGGGGTGTGTGTGAAAGCCCTAATAAGCAGGCATATACATAGAATGAAGGCTACTGCTAAGCTTGTAAGCTGCCCTGAGTCTTCGGAGAAGGGCGGGATATAAATGGAATTAAAATAATATATATATATATATATATATATATATATATATATATATATATATATATATATATATATATATATATATATATGTATGTATGTATGTATGTATGTATGTATGTATGTATGTATGTATGTATGTATGTATGTATGTATTTCCTTCCTTTCCTGAAAGGAATTAATTCCCTCTTCCCTGTTTTATCCTCACAACAACCCTGTGAGGTAGGTTAAACTGAGAAGTAGCAATTGACCCAAAGTTACTCAGTGAGTTTCATCACTAGGTAGAAAATTGAATTGGTTCCCCCATTCTGATCCAACATTATGATCAAAAAACTACACTAGTACACTAGTTATGACTTGTCTCCTAGGCCTGGTGCTGATAGTTCTAGAAAGCACAAGAAAAACGAATTGCCTTGACTGGGTGCTTAATAGATTAGAATATAAATTGTAATAATAATAATAATAATAATAATAATAATAATAATAATAATAATAATAATAATAATAATAATAATAATAATAATAATAATAATAATAATACATATAACATCATCAAACAACAACTTCTGCCTATCCCAAATCTTTGGGAAGGTCACAATAGGTGAATAAAAATGCCAGATCCAATCTTAACATCTGGCTGATGGTGCAACCCTCTATAATTATAACAATTGTCATAACAATAACAACATTAAAAGTGCAGGTGAAGAAGTTCACTACAAATATCCAGAAATCCTTCAAGCTGACATCAACCACACAGAAATCAAGACAAAGGTTAGAAGTGAATACATCATGAAGAAAGTCTGAAAGTCCAAATTCAGTGCAAGAAGTTCCATCAAGGCAGTTAAACCTGGGCAATTCCAGTCATCAGGTACACAGCTGGAATAGTGGGCTGGAGCTAAGCAGAATTAAAGGCTCTGGATAAGAAGACTAGAAAAATAATGACAATAAATCATACCCTTCATTCATGCATTGATGTTGACAGTCTATTTCCCAAGGAGTATATGCGGGCGTGAAATGTTGCAAGAACACCAGATAGCTGAAGAAATAAAAAGGACACTGGAAGAATATCTGAAGGATTGTGTGGAATATGCAGTGAGGCCGGTATACCATGAAGACTTATTAAATTGCAGAGGGAAACCAGACTGGCTTATAAGAAAGAATGAATGAAGGCTTGAAAAGGGACATGGCAGGGCAAACTAGTATACCAAAAAAAAACAACAACCCCTAACAGGCAAAGCAATTAACTGCAAAACTTAACAATGGCTAAGAGGAGGAAAGTTGAAGAAAGAAAGAGAGAGGCTAATTCTGACTGCACCAAGCCTTAAGAGCAAGTGCATATAAAGCCAGAATTGAGGGAACAGCAACAGACAGGAAATACTGTCTCTGCAAAGAAGCTGAAGAAACAGTGGACCACCTAGTTCAGGGGTGTCAAACTCAATTTCATTGAGGGCCGCATCAGCATTGCGGTTGCCCTCAGGGGGCCGGGTGGGTATGGCCAGGGTGGGCATGGCCTACTGGGTGGGCATGGCTAGAGTGCGTATGGCCTACTGGGTGGGCGTGGCTAGAGTGCGTATGGCCTACTGGGTGGGCGTGGCTAGAGTGCGTATGGCCTACTGGGTGGGCGTGGCTAGAGTGCATATGGCCTACTGGGTGGGCGTGGCTAGAGTGTGTATGGCCTACTGGGTGGGCGTGGCTAGAGTGCGTATGGCCTACTGGGTGGGCGTGGCCAGCTCTACATCGTTCGCGTCAAGGGTGCCTATGGGGGCCTGGGCAGGAGTGGGACAGATCTGAGGGTCTCTGGCAGAAGGAGGGTCTCTGGCCAGGGCCAAGGCAGTGGGGGCCGTTCCCTCACTGTTTCCAGGATGGCTTCGTGGGCCGCATGAAACCACTTCGCGGGCTGGATCCGGCCCCCGGGGCCTTGTGTTTGACATGTCTGACCTAGTTAGTTGCTGGAAGAAGATCGCACAGACTGACTACAAACAATGGCATGACAAAGTAGCAACAAGGTAATGTCATGTAATAGCAAAAATTTCACCTTGCTGCCAGCAAGAACTGGTCAGACCAAGAAGTAGACAAAGTCATGGAAAATAAAGAAACTACAGCACTCTGCATCTTTAGAATACAAACAGACAAGCCCCTGCCGCCACCCCCCACCCCCCCAACTTAACAATTGTTGATAAGAAAAGACAAAAAACGTCTACACAGTGGATGCGGCAGTAAATAAATAAATAAATAAACCTTTAATGTCAAAGTACAACATGTGTACATTGAGATTAGCTGAGCCTCCCCCCCCCCCGTGCTCTCTCCCCCCAACACACAGTGACAACAAACCCTCCATCCCACCACACTATGTGAACCAACTACACCACACACCGGCCTCCCAAGTCAATTCTGCATAAGATTATGTCCCATTTAAAAGCCTAACAGCCCACGGATAAAAGCTATTTTTCAGCCTGTTGGTACGGCTGGCTATATTCCTATATCTCCTACCGGATGGTAGGAGAGTAAAGAGATACCGTCCAGGGTGTGAGTCATCCCTGAGAATCTTCCTCACTCTTCCAAGGCAACGAGCCCTGGCGATGTCATCCAGTGGTGTCAGGGAACAGCCCACAATGTCTTGTGCTGTGCTCACTACCCTCTGTAATACTTTCCTATCCGCGGCTGTCAGACCAGCATACCAAACCACAATACCATACGAGAGGACCCTCTCTATGGTAGACCGGTAAAAGAGGGTCATTAGCTGTTGTTCTACCCTGTTCTTCCGCAAGATCCTAAGAAAGTGAAGCCTCTGTTGGGCCTTTCTAGCCACCTGGGTTGTGTTAACTTTCCAGGTCAGATCTTCACAGAGGTAGACTCCCAGAAATTTAAAGGAGGAAACTCTCTCTACACAGTCCTCCCCGATGTAAAGTGGGGCAGGTTCCTCTTTTTCTCCGGAAGTCTAACACCATCCTGTTTCTGGCAGTAGCTGGAAACAGGAGAATAGAAGAGAAAGAAATAGAGAAGTTCAGAAAATGCAAAGACTTGCAAACAGAAGTAGAATGATTGTGGCAAAAGAAAGCAAAAGTAGCACCAATAGTAAAAGGCTTCTTGTGTGCAGTCCCAAACATCTGGAGCACCATTGGCATTGACAGAATGACAGTCAATCGCAAAAGGCAGCTTTGCTTGGAACAGCTAACACCTTGCAACCATCAAACAAGATCTGCCTATCCCAGGTCCTTAGTACGGATAAAAATGCCAATTCCAGTCTAAACATTTGGCTGATTAGGCATCCATCCACAATAATGCTTTAACTTATGCCTTGTTTGCCCCAGCACCTTGTCTTATAAAGATATTTTGCTCTGAAAATGGGAGTCAAGAGGAGTCACTTAAAAACCATGTTTTTTGCTTCATTCTTTTTCTCCAAAGCCACCTCAAATAAGCTCCATATGCTGGTTAGACGGAACATGAAGAAATACTTACTTTTTTCTTATTTGGATCCAAGCATCAACCAGTGTCATTGACTGTCCTTATCTTCTCTAATGTTAATGTTACGAGAGAGAGAGAGAGAGAGAGAGAGAGAGGGAGGGAGAGAAGCTCCTTTGCCATGAGCACCAAAGACAGGGTGTGGGATGAAAGTACACCGAGCACTGGAAAAGCTTTCGATTTCTACTTATTGTAATCAACCAGGGTTCTCTGAAGGGTTACACCTCTCTTTCTCACCTAAAATAAGCGTTCAAGTGACATTGGAAAAAGCAGGCATCAATACTGCAAGACTTAGGAGAAACCTGCCTTGCAAGTTGAACCTGACCTGGAGATGTCTCTTCCTACACACTGTCAAAAATAATACCAACACAGTGATGACTTCCATGGGAGATGCATCTGAATTTCCCAAACTGGGGTGTTAAGGCAGCTCTTAGCAAACCAGGAAGCAGCCACTGTGATAATGCCATTAAAATGGGTGGAAAGCCACCCAATACAATAAGGAGGCTACAGAACATAGAAAAGTTGGAATTAAGATTGCCAGGAGAAATATCAACAACCTAAGATATGCAGATGATACCACTCTAATGGCAGAAAGTGAAGAGGAACTAAAGAGCCTCTTCTTGTGGGTGAAGAAGGAGAGTGCAAAAGTTGGCTTGAAACTTAAGAAAACCAAGATCATGGCATCCAGCCCTCTCAATTCCTGGCAAATAGATGGGGAAGAAATGGAGGTGGTGACAGATTTTATTTTCCTGGGCTCCAAGATCACCACAGATGGGGACTGCAGCCAAGAAATTAAAAGACACTTGCTCCTAGGGAGGAAACCCATGGCAAATCTAGACAGCACACTAAAAAGCAGAGACATCACCCTGCCAACAAAAGTGCGTATAGTCAAGGCTATGGTCTTCCCAGTTGCAATGTATGGCTGTGAAAGTTGGACCATAAGAAAGGCTGAGCGCCAAAGAATTGAGGCCTTTGTACTATGGTGCTGGAGAAGACTCCTGCGAGTCCCTTGGACTACAAGGCGTTCAAACCGGTCAGTCCTAGAGGAGATCAACCCTGACTGCTCTTTAGAAGGCCAGATCCTTAAGTTGAAACTCAAATACTTTGGCCACCTAATGAGAAGGAAGGACTCACTGGAGAAGAGCCTCATGCTGGGAAAGGTTGAGGGCAAGAGAAGAAGGGGACGACAGAGAACGAGGTGGCTGGATGGAGTCACTGAAGCAGTGGGCGTGAGCTTAAATGGACTCCAGAAGATGGTAGAGGACAGGAAGGCCTGGAGGAACGTTGTCCATGGGGTCGCGACGGGTTGGACACGACTTCGTAACTAACAACACAGAACATAGAAGGATGTTTTGATGTATCTCAAGATCCAGCTGTTCAGCAAAGCTATCTTCTGTTTTTCTTCCCACCCACCAGCCACACTGTCAATACACAACAAGGTTGTGAGGGATTTATAGGTGGACCTTAGATGGAGAGATGCAAAAATATGCTGAGAAAAATTAGAGGATGCAAGAATCAGAAAGAGGGAAGCTCCACGCTTATCTAATTGATATTAATCATCCTTTGAAGTTTGCATTAATAATCATTTGAACATAGTAATTAGATCTTTGCTTTCTCAAATTAAACTTCATGGAGAAACTCATGTAGCTTTCTCAACAGTAAGATGGAAGTGCTTCCCATGTCTTTTTCTAAGGTGTCTTTCCAACTTCCCAAATTAGATTACACTGCTGCCATATCTTCCATCCAAGTACTAAACTAAATCAGGCACTAATCAACTTGTTGTATAAGATCAGCCAAATGTAACTAGAATCATAGCAACCAGTTTGATTGTCTCAAGGGTGTTTTTTTCCAAAAGGCAACTGGACTTTCTCTGTGTTTTCTTTAAAAACATTTTGCCTCTCATCCAAGAAGCTTCTTCAATTCTGAAGAAGAGAATTGAAGAAGCTTCTTGGATGAGAAGCAAAATGTTTTCAAAGAAAACACAAAGAAAGACCAGTTGCCTTTCGGGGGAAAAAACATCTTTGGGACAACCACGACCTGGATGATTGTGAATCTCCACAGACAATCAGTTTGGTTATTTATGATTTATCACATTAAATTACAATTGGCTGGATTCACAGAAGAGGTGGCGCCATAAACCCCAGTAGGCTGATTCCATACAATATATTCAACTGAAACCAAATTTAACTTGTTTTAACTGAATGTGAAGTGCAAACCCAGCTCCACTGGTGCGCAGGAAATTACTCCATCCATCCTACAGCCACTGCAGGAAATCTACTACTCCGCCCCCATTGTGGCTGGGGATTTTCATCCACTTTGGTTAATTAGAATAATTTGCTCCAAACAGCTGCATCACAGTGGTGCAGTATTGCAGGCTAATTCTGCATTCCACTGCCATGAGTTCAATCCTGACCGGCTCATGGTTGACTCAGCCTTCCATCCTTCCATGGTCAGTAAAATGAGGACCCAGATTGTTGGGGGGCAGTATGCTGGCTCTGTAAACCACTTACAGAGTGCTGTAAAGCAGTATCTAAGTCTATTGGTACTATTGCTATTGCACCTGGATGTCTATGGAGATTCTCAGTCCTTCAGGTCATGGTTGTCCCAAAGGTGCTTTTCCAAGAGGCAACTGGACTTCCTTTGTTTTTCCCTGAAGACGTTTTGCTTCCTATCCAGGACACCCCATTCTCATCTCATCCGAGACAGATAAGAAAGATGCACAGTTATCCTGCACACAGAAGACTACAAGGCCAAGGGGAACAGTTTTCCGAAGGACACCACTATGTATGAGACTCTGAAGAGAGATCCCACACCACCAGCTATAAGAAAAAGATTTTCTGCAACAATTACCAAAGGACAATGCCATTGATAAGCCACAGCACTACCACCTTTACCCTGGGGAAGCCAGGATATATGGACTCTCCAAAATCCAACAAACAGGGAACTCCACTCAGACCAAATGTCAGCAGCATCAACTCCATCAACATTGAGAAACATCTAATCACCAGAACTCGAGAAGGTTCTTGGATGAGACACGAAACGTCTCTTTGGGGCTTGCTTCCGGATGTGAAATTCAGCTAGAATATATAATGCTATGAGCATTATATACATTCAGGCAGAATTATCAACTGATGGGAAATGTCACAACCAGATGTGCCACTTCCAGGGACTGCAACTGTGTTTAAAGTGTAAATCTCAGCAGCTAAAGCTTATCCTGGTAGGAAGAGAAACTCCATCATCTGCCAGCCTTCAATGACAGGAGAGTAAATAAATGTTGTCTGGAAAAAAGGCTGCTGTTAGAAGCAGAGCTACAGAGATTGGTTGAAAAACAGGCAAACTTACTATGTGGCACATTTTCTTTCTGAATCCCAAGGCTTTGACCTACTAATGAGTTATTCACTGGATTAACTCACTTCATTAAGCTGTGCTTTTTTAAAAAATATATATGGTTTAACAAATAAACTGCAATTGGCCAGGCTCGCCCAATACTTAAACCAAACCTAGACTAATCACATCCTGGTTTACTGCAGAGTATATGAGCTGGACTGTTTATGACTGCTCTCCTTTGTATGAGCAAATAATAATAATAATAATTTTTTTTGCATTGCCATCATTTTCAAAACTCGGGTTACCTTCCAAAACGGGTTTGTGGTTATAAGGCATAAGGTAAATGGATCAAAGTAAAAAAAGCATTTTTGTAAACACTTGTTGTTCGCTCAGTTGCAACTTGCCTTGGGATAGAAGGCAGAAGGAAAATGGATGTCTGAGGTGACTAGATCTGTAGCCATCAGAAGCCTCCTCTCTGTTTTGGGGAATACCATCAAAGCAAGGGGAAACCAGCTTGACCCCATTCAGGAGCCAATGGCAGCATCCTCTAGGACCGTAAGAACAAGAGGTCAAAAGGAGGAGTCTGCTCAGCAGCTAAGGAACAAGAGCCAAAATGTACAGGTCACACAAGACCCAGAAAACAGCTCCCCTAAACCAGGGCTTTTTGACCTTTTCACCAATTCAGACATGTCAAACACAAGGCCCGGAGGCCGGATCTGGCCCGTGAAGTGGTTTCATGTGGCCCGCGAAGCCATTCTGGAAACAGTGAGGGAACGACTCCCACTGCCTTGGCCCTGGCCCAGAGACCCTCCTTCTGCCAGAGACCCCCAGATCTGTCCCACTCCTGCCCAGACCCCCATAGGCACCCTTGATACGAACGATGTAGAGTTGGCCATGCGCACCCAGTAGGCCATACGCACTCTAGCCACACCCACCCAGTAGGCCACGCCCACCCGGCCCCTTGAGGGCAACTGCAATGCTGATGCAGCCCTCAATGAAATTGAGTTTGACACCCCTGCACCAATTGTACCACTTTTGTACCGGCCCTCTCAATTCCTGGCAAATAGATGGGGAAGAAATGGAGGTAGTGACAGATTTTATTTTCCTGGGCTCCAAGATCACTGCAGATGGGGACTGTAGCCAAGAAATTAAAAGACGCTTGCTCCTGGGGAGGAAAGCCATGACAAATCTAGACAGCACACTAAAAAGCAGAGACATCACCCTGCCAACAAAAGTGCGTATAGTCAAGGCTATGGTCTTCCCAGTTGCAATGTATGGCAGTGAAAGCTGGACCATAAGAAAGGCTGAGTGCCAAAGAATTGAGGCCTTTGAACTATGGTGCTGGAGCAGACTCCTGCGGGTCCCTTGGACTGCAAGGCGATCAAACCGGTCAGTCCTAGAGGAGATCAACCCTGACTGCTCTTTAGAAGGCCAGATCCTGAAGTTGAAACTCAAATACTTTGGCCACCTAATGAGAAGGAAGGACTCACTGGAGAAGAGCCTAATGCTGGGAAAGGTGGAGGGCAAGAGAAGAATGGGACGACAGAGAATGAGGTGGCTGGATGGAGTCACTGAAGCAGTAGGCGTGAGCTTAAATGGACTCCAGAAGTTGGTAGAGGACAGGAAGGCCTGGAGGAACGTTGTCCATGGGGTCGCGATGGGTCAGCCATGACTTTGCAGCTAACAACAACAACCACTTTTAGAATGTGGCAATATTCAAGTACCACCAGTCGCCTAGCAAGGTGTCAAGAATTTGATGACCAAAAACAAAAACAGAAAAAAGTGATAAAGTACAGGGAGTCCTCATCCCCCTTTATATCCTCTCTTCTCTCACCCCCTTTAATATCCTCTCTTCTCTCATCCCCTTTATATCCTCTCTTCTCTCCTCCTCAGAAGGACCCAGGCAACGCCTCGCGCAGTCCCAACTGGATCTCTGCCTGAAGACTGCATGAGGCTACCTGCCATCCCCAATCAGCTGGAGCTGTGCGCTTTGATCCTGAGGTCTCAGTAGGACCCAGGCAACGTGCAGTTCCAGCTGACTTTCCCACAAGCCTGTGCGACGCTGCTGTTGCCGCTTCACCTCATCCACTTTTACACTTTTTTTTACACTTTTTTTTTTACAGTGCTGTTCAACCCGTCATATGCGTACCACCTGCTAGGTGCAAACGTACCACTAGTGGTAGGCATACCACCAGTTGAAAAGCCCTGCCCTAAACGAGAGCTACCTATCTTCCTCCCAGCTCATGGCTTTCCTCTAAAAAAACCTCCCATCTTCTTCCCTTAAGCATGATCCCGTTTTATCTGAAAGCCTGACTTCTCCTTAATGCTTTCAGGTATAGCACTGGACTCAAAAGAGTGGCTAAATATTCACGTAGCAACAGAAAAGAATATATTGTAGTCCAAGGTTGAACTATGGAGTCCTTGGTGTTCTCTGAGCTTGATTATTTTCTTGCAGACATTTCATAGGTAACATCATCAGTGCTAGAAGGGAGTGGGGTTTGCTCTCTGTTTGTATGCAAGTGACGTGCCC
The DNA here is from genome assembly GCF_964194415.1 of Vipera berus. NCBI lineage: Eukaryota > Metazoa > Chordata > Lepidosauria > Squamata > Viperidae > Vipera > Vipera berus. The sequence goes on along the minus strand of NC_138210.1, from coordinate 52,785,166 downwards.
TGTCATTGTTGGTGGGCGTGGTCTTGGTGATTCCTTGGTTAGCAATAGCACTTAGACTTATATACCGCTTCACGGTGCTTTACAGCTCTCTCTAAGTGGTTTACAGAGTCAGGATATTTGGGTTCTCATTTTACTGACTTTGGAAGGATGGAAGGCTGAGTCAACCTTGAGCCGATGAGGATTGAATCCCTGGCAGTCAGCAGAATTAGCCTGCAATACTGCATTTTAACCACTGTGCCACTATGGCTCATGTTTACACTGTTGTTAATACAGATTAATACTAGACCAATAATCAAGCAGTAAACAATGCACCAATCAAGGAACTATCAACTCAGACAAACAATCAAACAGCAATCAACAACTGTAAGTACAGTAAATACATATTGGAGGAAAGTACAAATTCCCCTCTCCCAAATTAAAATTTTTATCTTCATAGCAATCGTAGTTAAGCTAGTGAAATTTAGAGTAGTGTGGGAATTTGAATCAGGTCTTTTCTAACCAAGACGTGGGCAAAAAGGTTAACCATCAACTCCTTCTGCATGGCTTCCAGATCTTTTTCCAGCCACCACTGATGAAAATAGTTGGAATGATTTTTTTTCCCCATTTTGACTCAGGAAAATCTCCCAAAAGATTTAATCTACTTTTAAACAAGCAGACCTAGAAAAACCCCATTTCTCCTTGACATACAACAATAAGAGAGCGTGCCCACCTACCTTATCATGGTCGTAAAGCAAATACTGCAGATGTTAAGTGGAAGCTGTGGTTGATTTTTATTATTATTATTATTATTATTATCATCATCATCATCATTATCGAGTTGGAAGGGACCTTGGAGATCTTGTAGTCCAACCCCCTGCTCAGGCAGGAAACCCTATACATTTCAGACAAATGGTTGTCCAATCTCTTCTTAAAAAACTTCCTGTGTTGGATCATTCACAGCTTCTGGAGGCAGGTTGTTAGATGAACACTGCAGTTGTTAAGTGAACCAATGGTTCACTGTGGGCGCAGTTTTGTCAAAAACTGGAAGTAAGTAGCAGTTTGGGGCAAAACTGCCATAAAACACAGTCACATGACCATAGGATGTTGCAAATGGCCATAAATGTGGCCATGTTACCAAATGTTCAAAGTTCGGTCATGTGGTCATGGAGGGGTCTGACCATGAGAACTTCAAATCCAGGTCGCAAGTCCCCTTTTTCAGGTCAGTCTGAACTTCAAACGCTCACTAAACAACTGGTCGTAAGTCAAGGAGTACCTGTACTGGAATCATCTGTATGCATACCCACTTACCACAATCCTCATCCTATCTCAAAATGTTGAAAATGCCCCCCACCCCAAGATCCTCAAGTTGTCATCTTCTGATCCAACCACTGCATCTCTGGAGTTGGGTGCTTCAATAGGCCAAGTACTTAGATCAATTCACTGTTCTGTCCATGGCTACTTCCAAAATGCCTCCCACAAGGGGAGGAATGCAGAGCTGAGTCACTGAGTCAGAGGCAACTCCCTTAAAAACACTCATCCGCATGGCCTAGTGCAGGGGGTCCTCAACCTTGGCAACTTTTAAGATTTGTGGACTTCAACTCCCAGAATTCCTCAGCCAGCAAAGCTGGAATTCTGGGAGTTGAAGTCCACAAGTCTTAAAGTTGCCAAGGTTGAGCATCCCTGGCCTAGAGGTTAAGGCATCAGGGAACAAAGTGGGACATTAGGACTTCAAGTCCCACCTTAGTCATGAAAGCCAGCTGGGTGACTTTGAGCCAGCCACTCTCTTTCAGCCTAAGCAATTTTACAGGATTTCTGTTATGCGGTTCTCCTCCATGAGTTATTTCTAAAAATAATAAAAGGGGCATATAAATAAAATAAAGTAAATCCTGGAAAAACAGATAATTCATTTGTTTCCATCTCAGGAACTATGTCACAGATCCTTATATGGACTGTTTTTGGGAATGCAAAAAAAAAGTGAATTTATGATTTATGATTTTGATAATTAGATTACATTATAGTAAGAAGAGAGGTGCGTTAAAACCACAGAGTAACAGGTAAGCTTATAATTGCTGTAAATAGGATTGGAAACCCCTTCTTTGTGTCTTGTTTTTTTTTCTTTTCTATTTTTCTTTTTTTCTTTCTCGCATTTTTAGCCTTTCCTGATTTCTTTCTTACTTTTTATTTTCTTTTAATTACTTTACATCAGTTTTTAATCTTCCTACTAATTTCTTAAAATTAAAATTATATAAAGGAGGAAGTATGCCCGTTCTTTGCGTCTTGTTTTCTTTCTTTTGTTTTTCTTTTTTCTTTCTTGCATGTTTAGCCTTTTCTGATTTCTTTCTTACTTTTTCTTTTCTTTTAATTACTTTACATTAGTTTTTAATCTTTCTGATAATTTCTTAAAATCAAAATTATATAGAGGAGGAAGTATGCCTCAAAGTATCAAACAAAATACATCTTCAAAAAAGATTAATGCAATTAACCTATTTCATTATTATAATGAATTAAAAGAACGACTCGCTCTAGCAACTACTGCAAACCACTGTGACTTTTTATTATACCATCACCCAATCTCCTCCCTATAATTTTACCAGCTACATCAGGGGTGTCAAACTCAATTTCATTGAGGGCCGCATCAGCATTGTGGTTGCCCTCAGGGGGCCGGGTGGGTATGGCCAGGGTGGGCGTGGCCTCCTGGGTGGGCGTGGCTAGAGTGCGTATGGCCTACTGGGTGGGCATGGCCAACTCTACATCGTTCGCATCAAGGGTGCCTATGGGGGCCTGGGCAGGAGTGGGACAGATCTGAGGGTCTCTGGCAGAAGGAGGGTCTCTGGGCCAGGGCCAAGGCAGTGGGGGCCGTTCCCTCACTGTTTCCAGGATGGCTTCGTGGGCCACATGAAACCACTTCGCAGGCCAGATCCGGCCCCCGGGCCTTGTGTTTGACATGTCTGGGCTACATTGTTCAGACTAAAAGCCTTCTCTGAAAGCCTCTTGAACCAAAGCCCAAGCAGATCAATTCCTAAACTGCCAGGATTGCTCAGCCGATCTCTTTTCTTTTTAGCAGAGAAAAGCAGAGAAAGGCGGAAAGACAAAATAACTGCAGGATGATTTTTGATTACTAGTGCCTTTAGGAAGCATCTTTAATCTGAATCCAATCCAACATATTTCACTGGTGACACTAGGATAAACAAAGGAATTGGTATATCAGCAGGCACCAATGACTGGTATGTATCATTATTGCTGCTGTTTTTCCTGGCTAATTTGTTTGCCCTCTGATTGACAATCCGCCTTTCTTTGCTATAACTTGGGGACTGGAAGTTTTTCCTCTGGGGGGGAAAAAAAGCTCCCTAGATTTCTTGAGACAAAAGCATCAATCCCCTCCCCCCCCCCCAATCCTGACACCCCTAAAAGAGGCTGCAAATCTCAAGCAACCTGGGAGCCCTGTCTCCCACAGGCTATTCTCTGGAGAAATTAAGAGCGAACTTTCAGAAGTCAAAATAAACACTCAGAGCTCTATTTCTGTCCTTGCCACTCCAGCAGCTTTGCCGCTCTAAATGTGTAGCAATTAGTGCATTCCCCAAAGTTACTTGCCTGGGGAAAGAGATCCTTGCATTTGGTGAGCTGGCTAGATGTCTTGACAACCCAAATCTCTGTAGTCCCAGGGAATGGACATTTCCAACCTGTTTGCCCTCCCCTTGATAATCAAGTGCTCCTACCAAAATAGTCCCTTCTCCCTGTCCTGAGAAGAAGTTCAGGCCATTAAAACAGCATACCAAACAGCTCGCACAGAAGCAGTTTCAGGAAAAATTATGTTAAATCTCCACCCAATATGGCAAGGCTACAGCGGCCATCTTAATTCCCTTCCCAGAATGAAAAGCGATCTTAATCAAAGGACAGCTTGGTCAGTGGTTAAGTAACCAGGTTAAAAACCAGGAGAGGGTGAGTTCTTATCCCACCCTTAGACATGAAAGCCAGCTGGCTGTCTTTGGACCAATTACCAGGAAGCTGTGAGTTCTAGTTCTACCTTAGACATAAAAGGCGGTTGGGTGACTTTGGGCCGGTCCCTCTCTCGCAGTTGAACTTACCTCACAGGGTTGTCGTTGTGAGGAAAATAGAAAGACAAACAAGTATTAGGCGCGTTTGCCACCTTGATTTATTTATAAGAAATAATAAAGGTAGGATTATAAATAATTCGTGTACAGCACAGCTATCTTTGGACCTTTCACCCAATGTGGGTGTGCAAAGATATCCTCTCCTCCCATCCAACCAAGATTGTTGTTGTTGTTAGTTGCGAAGTCGTGTCCGACCCATCGCGACCCCATGGACAATGTTCCTCCAGGCCTTCCTGTCCTCTACCATCTTCTGGAGTCCATTTAAGCTCACGCCCACTGCTTCAGTGGCTCCATCCAGCCACCTCGTTCTCTGTCGTCCCCTTCTTCTCTTGCCCTCGACCTTTCCCAGCATTAGGCTCTTCTCCAGTGAGTCCTTCCTTCTCATTAGGTGGCCAAAGTATTTGAGTTTCAACTTCAGGATCTGGCCTTCTAAAGAGCAGTCAGGGTTGATCTCCTCTAGGATCGACCGGTTTGAATGCCTTGCAGTCCAAGGGACTTGCAGGAGTCTTCTCCAGCACCATAGTTCAAAGGCTTCAATTCTTTGGCGCTCAGCCTTTCTTATGGTCCAACTTTCACAGCCATACATTGCAACTGGGAAAACCATAGCCTTGACTATACGCACTTTTGTTGGCAGGGTGATGTCTCTGCTTTTTAGTGTGCTGTCTAGATTTGCCATGGGTTTCCTCCCTAGGAGCAAGTGTCTTTTAATTTCTTGGCTACAGTTCCCATCTGTGGTGATCTTGGAGCCCAAGATACAGCAGTTTAAATTAAAACTCCAATAGGTATAATATGTATTCATGTTTCTAAACTACCTCTCCCAACCCAGAAAATTCAAGGCTGAAAACTTCAACTATCTTCTTTCAGATGAGGTTACTATACCATGACCGATACTTGGTCTTTATATACCAAAAACAAATATAGAAATTGCCCCAAATTGCCACCGATGCTTGGAAAAAAGGCTATGCTGTCAGAGCTATAAAATTTAGGCAACAGGGAGATTGTGCAAAGAGTTCAAAAGTTGTGTTCCTCCTTGCTGCCACCCACTCTTTGCCCAGGTGTGTGGATCCTTCCTTGCTGATTTTTAAGGACAGCTGGATGCAGAAGAAATGCCAATTTATTTATAGCAATTTATCTATAGCATATAAATGGTCATTTCCTTTCATCAGTCCATTTGTGAAGAAAAACCTCCTCCCCTTTGTTTATAACGGAAACTGAGAATCAATCTTCACCTCCAGCTGTTGCAAACTAACCTTTCAGGATTCCTATCCTATCTGGCTAGTCGTGAGAAAAGCCAGGATTTGTGGCTTACCTCCCCCAAATCTCTCTCTCTCTCTCTCTCTCTCTCTCTCTCTCTCTCTCTCTCTCCCCTTCTCCATTTTTCATTATTTTTCTTTTTTTCCCTCCCTCTTTTCCTCTTGCTTTTTCTCATCTTCTTTTTCATTCTTTGTTTCCGTCTTCCTTTCCCTCTCAAAGAAACAGAGCCTGCAACTTTTCTACATCTTCCTATACAACCTGCAAGAGATGAAGATGTAGAAGAGCCTATTGTCCTTTTGGCAGTCATTCTAAGTGCAATTACACACACCTACCTCTTACACATACCCTAACTTTTTCACTAAGCCTTGGATGCTGCACGCCCAGGGACAGTCAGCCCACCACAAGCTTCCCCTGATAAACATCGTAACCTGATCCAGCCTTCTGCTACTTCCTGCAGGTACTCACCTGTCCGAATCACAAACAGGTCTAGCGAAGACAGACGTTTTCTCTTTATACTCGTTTCAAGCTTTGGTGAGATTGCCTATTCCACCCACAGGCTCTCTTTTGTGCGTACCTGGTTAGTGCACAACTGTTTGCCCAGTTGATACCTAGGAGATATTTATGGTTCGAGCATTTTCCCCAAGGTTATACAGTTGATCGACTGTAGAGGCTCGCACCAAGAGACTATTGCAGTGCTGGGTGTGTTGACTTCTTGGAAAGAAATTAAGACGGTTAGTATCCCATACCATTCAGGTAGATGAACAGGTAGATGAAAGCATCTCCAGCACTTTAGCTGCAGGATCCAAACATGAAAAAGGAAGATAGTGTGTTTTTAATGCACAGAAACACACTGAATTAAGCAAAAAAAAAACCTGCTGAAATGTTTTGTAATGTTGAAAGGAGATTAAATTCTTACAGTAACAAGGGACAAAATCTGTACAGGTAGTCCTTACAACCATTATCAAGCCTAAAAGGAGAGAAGCAACCTAGAACTAAGGAGAAACTTCCTGACAGTTAGAACAATTAACCAGTGGAACAACCTGCCTCCAGAAGTGGTGAATGCTCCAACACTGGAAGTTTTTAAGAGGAGACTGGACAGCCATTTGCCTGAAATGGTATAGGGTTTCCTGCCTGAGCAGGGGGTTGGACTAGATGACCTCCAAGGTCCCTTCCAACTTATTTTTTATTTATTTTTATTTATTTTAATCCCATTTATATCCCGCCCTTCTCCGAAGACTCAGGGCGGCTTACAAGCTTAGCAGTAGCCTTCATTCTATGTATATGCCTGCTTATTAGGGCTTTCACACACACACCCAAGCGACATTATTACAAAGTCAGCTTAATTGCCCCCAACAATCTGGGTCCTCATTTTACCTACCTCGGAAGGATGGAAGGCTGAGTCAACCTTGAGCCTGGTGGGATGCGAACCTGCAATAATTGCAGGCAGCTGGTGTTACTTAAGGAGGCATTAGCCCACTGCTCCACCAAGGCTCATATTATTATTATTATTATTATTATTATTATTATTATTATTATTATTATTATTATTATTATTATTATTATAAAATTTCTGTAGCTAAGCAAGACAGTTGTTAAACGAGCTTTGCCCCATTTTACAATCTTTCTTGCCGCTGTTGTTAAGCGAATCGCTGCAGCTATTAGATTAGTAACATGATTCTTAATGGAATCTGGCTCCCCCATTGACTTTGCTTATCAGAAGTCACAAAAGGTGATCACATGACCCCGGGACAGTGCAACCGTCATAAATACATGCCAGTTGCCAAGCGTCTGAATTTTAATCACATGACCACAGGGATGCTGCAACGGTCGTAAGTGAACTTTTTTCCAGTGTTGTTGTAACTTCTAACAGTCACAAAAGGAATGGTTGCAAGTTGAGGACTACCTGTAAAGCTTTTTATTACACTGGGCCTGAGTTAAATTCCTCCTTTTTCTTTGACGTATTGGCGGAGGGAACTTCAGGAGAGGCTCATATCTTAAGGCAGACATGTCAAACTCGTGACGTCACGTGACGTCGCGCAACGTATTGGGACAATTTTGCCATTGCCAGCAATGGGCTGGGCGTGGCTTCCGCATGACGCATCTGGCCCGCGGGTCGGCAGTTTGACACCCCTGTCTTAAGGGAAGTGTAACAATGCCTAGTGCAAACCAGGGCAAATGCCCAATTTTGATTTCTTTTCTTTGAATTTTTATTAGTGGATTATAAGATAAAATACAAATACAAACCAAAAAATTAAGAAAGTTAAAGAGAGGAGAAGAAAAGGGCAGAAAGAAGTAAAAAAAAGAAAGAAAAAAAGTAATGACTTCCGACTTTCTCCAGTGCAATAGAATACAAAAATGTTACAGCCTCAACCTTTTGCTTTACATTTCTAAATGTTTCAAGCCATTTCTATAAAAAACAAAGTCATTCTAATCGTCAAAGCCTAAAATTAGAATTTCATTTTTTTTCCCAACTTTGAGTACAAAATCAGGAAGTGGCTTTGAAATGGAAACTGAACTAGATAAATTATAATCCTTAATAAAACAATTAATTTTTGCGATCTCCAGCAACTCCATCCCCTTTACCATCCATTCTTCCACTGTGGGAATTAGTGAATCTTTCCATCTTTGTGCATGTAAGATTCTTACCACTGTCAACATATTTCCCAACTTTAATTCCAAAGCTGTATTTGGTGTGAATTTAATCGCTTCTGATTCCTATCAGACCAGAATGATGCATTTCTTTCTGAATATCAAATGGTTACCAAGAAGTCTCTGCCTCTCCTTATCTCTCTATGACTTTCAAAGAGCCTTGGTGGAGCAGTGGGCTAATGCCTCCTTAAGTAACACCAGCTGCCTGCATTTATTGCAGGTTCGCATCCCACCAGGCTCAAGGTTGACTCAGCCTTCCATCCTTCCGAGGTAGGTAAAATGAGGACCCAGATTGTTGGGGGCAATAAGCTGACTTTATAATAATGCCGCTTGGGGGGGGCGAAAGCCCTAATAAGCAGGCATATACATAGAATGAAGGCTATTGCTAAGCACATATGATTTGTGCTTAGATTGTAAGCCGCCCTGAGTCTTCAGAGAAGGGCGGGATATAAATGGGATTTAAAAAAAAAGTACATAGAGCCAACATAGATGGTTAAATTTAGACTTGCCACCAAGTTAAGTGAACTGTCTCATTTACACAGATGCACTGCTAGTGATATCTTGCAACATCATGCAGACTTCCTTTTATCCTCATACTTTCAAATCCATGATTGATTCAGACATGTATCCCAGACTCCAGGATTTAATTCCTACCCATGCTAGGAAAGATAGGCAGCTGATAAAAAAAGTCACAAGGTCAGAGTATAAATGCATGTGCTTAAAGATGCCCTAAAATTCCTAGTCCACTACATAGAATGAAGGCTACTGCTAAGCTTGTAAGCCGCCCTGAGTCTTCGGAGAAGGGCGGGATATAAATGGAATTAAAATAAATAAAAATAAAAAAATAAAATGAGATTTCTCACCCCAACTGCCCTCTTTTTATTGCAAATCTCTATGCTGGAGAATAATATACGGATACAAAACCAACATCAGAAATAGCAACATTCAAGAACCAGTGCCAGAAGATTTCAGATATTTGCAGATGTCAAAGTAACTCTTCTTCAACGAAGGAACATCAAAGGGAGATGCTGGCCTGAAATTGCTGAATATATTGAAAGTCAGAAGGTCACAAAAGTAGTTCAATCCTCCAAAATACAGGCAGTCCTCAGCTTACAACTGCACTTGAGCCTAAAATTGCTATTGCTAAGCAAAACAGTTGTTACATGAGTTTTGCCCCATTTTACAAGCTTTCTTGCCACAATTGGTAAGTGAATCACTGCAGTTGTTAAGTTAATAACACAGTTGTTAAATGAATCTGGTTTCCCTATTGACTTTGCTTGTCAAAAGTTTGCAAAAGCTGATCACGTGACCCCAGGACACTGCAACCGTCATAAATATGAGTCAGTTACCAAGCATCTGAATTTTGATCACGTGACCATGGGGGGGTGTGCTGTGATGGGCACATGTGAGAGGACAAGTTGTGAGTCACTTTTTCCAGTGCTGTGGTAACTTTGAACAGTCACTAAATGACAGTTTGGAAGTCAAGGATTACTCATCCATCCGGTTTCGTGTTCAAACCTGTCCATACAAATCCATAATTCCCATTCAGAGCAGATCAACTACTATAATCAGCTGAAATACAGTACCGAGAATGATTTAAACGCTTGGGCGTTCACCAGCCTTCCATGGGTCATTGACTTCAATGGAGCAAAAGAATTCATTAGGACAAATTGCAAAGAGAAGGGGGAGGAGATGTTCCAACAGACTCTCTCCCACCCCCACTGGATCCTCTCTCAGTCTCTCAAAGGCCTGGAAGGGCATCCCTAAAAAGAGGAGACCCATTTGTATGAAGTGAGCACCTATGCATTTAGGAAGAAAGATTTTCATTTAAAAAAAACACTCTAAACACTGAAATTCTATGTCTTCTCCACAGGGGCTGACTTTGGATGGACAGATTTGAGGCAGTTTTCTTCTTATATTTTCTGGACCCTACAAGATTGTTTTCAAACAAAGGAAGAACCTCTGTAAAACAGACTAGACTAGCAGGGCAGGAACAGGAGAGCATTCGAAATGGGACTCTGACTTGTAAAAGTCTTAAGAATCAGATTAATTGAATAAGTGCAAAACAGAATTTACGCTGTACCAAAGCTACTGGAAGAGAGACTTTATTGTCACTGCAACATCTCAAGATGCTTTCACGTTTTCTTTTACTGCTTTCTCTCACCAAGCGACAGGTCTGAGTAAGGAGTTCTTAAATATATACATATAGCTTCTATATATGTTTTAACCTTGTTCTTTTCAACAAGACAGCATGACTTATTGACTCGATATTTCTTGACATTATTTTGCACTTAGCAGAGACTAACCTGCCCAATGCTTTCTTCATCACATTTTATGCAAAAGTAAAGCCCTGCTATAGAAGGCGGCATTTGGCTCCCAAACCAAATTTTTGTAGTACCTCAAACCTTAAGAGAAGTACTGGTACTCTTTGACTTACAACCAGTGGTGGGATTCAGCCGATTCGTACCCCTTCAGCAGGACCAGTAGCTAATTTTTTGTTGCCCAGGCCCATAATGGACCTCCAGAAGCAGCATCCACGCAGAGAACCGGTTGTTCACATATTAGAATCCACCAGTGCTTACAACCCACAATTTTGATTGTAAGTCACGATGGTCATAAAACAGATCATCACATGATCTTTTCTGCAGCTGTTTTTAAGAGAACGCAGGAGTCATAAAGCGAACTTCATGCTTATTAAGCAGATGTCACAATGGTTAAGCAAACCCCTTGTTCACTATGGGCCAATTTTGGCTGAAACCGGAAGTAAACACCGGTTTCCAAAAAAGAATTGTTGTGAATTGCAGTCAGATGAACACGGGATGCTGCAAACTGCTGTAAACATGGGCCAGTTCCACGCAGTCACAGGTGGGGGCCTGGACATCAGAACTTTGCATCGGGTTTGTAAGTCCCTATTTTCTGATCTATCTCAACTTTAACAGGTCATAAATCGAGGTCTGCTGTACATCTGGACTGCAAAAATCCAGATCTCCACTAGATAGCAGCTCATAAACATAAACCTCTTCGAAGTTTTATAGCACTGAGCTGGTAGCCTTATAGAATCCATTCAAACATAACTACTGAATTTTGGCTTTGTTTTCTGCCGTTCTGAGGCCGTCTCACCATCAACATCAAAATTAAACCTCCTAGTCCGATTTACACGTGCAACCTTGTACCCACTCCACCCAGTGTAGTCTTCATTCCTCCCAAAAGATTAGGTGTGCCCTCCCCTACCAGCCCACAAATGGTTGTCTGATCCTGATATTAAGACTTCTTAATACTAACTACCGTAAGTACTTAAATAGTACTAATTAAGAAAATTAGAGTGTGCAGAAACGGATAGATTGACTTTAAAAATTAAAGAGAAAGAAGACTCAGTGTACTTTAGAACATGGGATAATTTTTATCAATGGCTAGAAAAATGAGTCAGAGAGATAGGAATGTGATATGTAATTTTGAATATATATTAGTAAGAAGAAGGCTATTGAATATTAATCAACATATTGTTTATGACAATTAACTATAGCTATTACTGTTAGTTAAATACATGTACCCAGATAATATGCTGTTTGCTAAATATTGAAAATGTTACTTGGGAAAACCCCAACCCTAACTCAAACCCCAATCCTAATCCTGACCCCACTCCTCTATCCCTAACCCTATAAAAACTATTAAAATCTATATTAAAAAAAAGACTTCTTAATTTCTTCCAGAATCACACCCAGCATTTTCCCCACCAGTTTTTCATCTGATAACTAACCATACAGAAAGCAAGATACAAGTTTTGAAACTGTACAACATGGAGGCTTCACCTCACCCAACAACTATTACATTCCCCATAATATCCATTCTATCCATCAGTTCCAGCTGTGGAACTGTAGTGCACTTGAATGCTTGTTTAAAAGAATGATCTCATTCTAAAAAACCAACAGCTCTTACCTTTAATTTGGTTCAAACGTCATAATGGATACTCCTCTTTCACATCATATTTCCATGCTGTCTCTGTTCTTGATTCCGGGTGCTGTCAGCAGCCAAAGCAAATGAGAAGGTTGGATTGTATATACATTCACACTGTGCCCCCAAATTCTTTGCTCTCTTACAGAATGAAATGTCTTACCCCTTCAGCCCTTTGCATAAGATACGTCAGTCCTAGGGTCATTCCCCCAGCCAAAGTAAAATAAATGGACACAGTTCCAACACTGAAAGTGGCAACATTCAGAAATCAGCAAGGAATGTTTCCACCTCCAAGGTCACCCAATAGCAAAGAAATGAAAGCTACCATTCTTTAACAAAGAACTTAAAAGGAGATGCTAAAGCTAAATTGGAGAACCAGATTTTATGTGACTGAAGACAGTTAGAGCTCAACCCAACTCAGGTACTAGGCCACACCTCTCTGTAAGGTGAGAAAACATGATCTTGCTGATAGTAATTTGGAAAAAGGTGGGAGAAAAGGCTGTGAGATAAAAAATCCTACTGTCTACTAATCCTACCGATCTCCTTAGTTGTAGCTAGCATTCAAAAACACTTTGTGTACAATTTTTGATGAAATTGGGGGTTTATGGTAGGTTTTTTTGTTTTTCTGGCTCAGAACATGCAGTAGCTAAGTCTCAAGAGGGCCCTGCTTTGCAGAGCTTACCTTTTTTAATTGTTCCCAATTTTAATTTGACAGAACCAAATCTAGCCACTTAATTATCCAAAGAAAGACATTATCTGAACATGGATTTCATGACCAATGAAGCTTGTGACTCACTGGGACTTGATTTTTTTTATTTTTTTCCAGTATTCCACCTTATTCTTCTTTTCCAGCAATAACTTTTGGAGAGATGAAGGAAGACCATCTTTCCTCTTTACACTAGGAACCAAACTTCACACACGAGTGTGGAAGGTTGGATCACATACAACCTCTTTGTATATATTAGATTTCTTAATCAAGGTCCTTTAAGGGTTTTGCCAAACACTGAAGGGAGAAGTACGAATATGGGGCATCAATACTATCTTTTTTCATGCTCATATTTCAGTTTGATACCTTCCAGATGTGTTGGACATTAAAAGCCACAATCCACAAAAAACAGGCTGGGGAAATTTAGGGTTACCAGACATACAACAAAACATGTCCTCCTTTTTGTCCTCATATCCCAAGTCTAACAAGCATAGCGTTACAATAAAATATTGGTTCAGGTTTTTTTAGTATCCTTTTATTATTACTTTCGATTGTCTAAACAACACTCATTTAAGCTTTCACATATTATTACCTTGTAAACTGTCTACTTCTTTCTTTCCCTCAACTGTGTGAAATTTGAAAAACGTCAGTTAGTAGGACTTTTGAACATCTTTTAATGAATAGTAAGTGACTTCGGACATACAATTTTATTTGAGACATATGTAAACATTGTACTGTTAGATTGCATCAATATTCTTCTCCCGCCCCCCCGCCAAATATTCTTTGCAAATATATATACATATTAGCCGTAACGATGCCGTCCCTTTCTGTTACAATACTGGAAGAAAAGTAGAACTGCTGACTTTAAAACGCGTTTTTATCCACTATGACTTTCTTCCAGATCTTGTTGAAGGAAAAGTATTTATATGCAGCAACTAGGACCCGACTTCTGGCGGAACGCCTACCACATTCCTCCGGTTTCAAGGCTTTCAAGCGCAATCCCCCATCTTGGTTGTGGGAACCTCGGCTGCAACCCGCTCCAACTTTAACCGTGCCACCAAAAGAGATAGGGCAGTTTCACGTCTGTCGCCATTTTGGATCGGAAACGAAATTGCGGGAGCCATTGGAGAGCAGCAGCAGCCGCATTTTCTCGCAGGTATTTATGGGCAAAGAGCGCATGGGGTCCTAGCACGCTCTAGGCATGCCGTTTCATATTTACAACCCCAAGCATTTTTTTTTCGTCTTTTCCTTTGCATCAGTGATCGGGTTTGTAGTTCTCTAAACACAATCGTCTCCCTTATAAGAAGGCCCTCCTGATGCATTAACTATATTTTCCCACGAGTCTTAGCCAGTTACTGAAGTCGTGGTCCAGCCACAGATGAGAGAAGACTGGTTGATCCTGTGAATCTTTCGAAGTTGCTGCCGTTTGTATTCGGTTTATAACCCGCCCGATTCTCAGAGCAACTCCTCGGGACGTGAGCTAGATTAAGCAATTGCAAAGAGAGAGGTAGAAAATTGTGACACTTAAAAAAAATTACCAATGTATCTATTACCATACAAGTCCTCTTCATCAGAGGCGTGACATCTTGGGATGAGAGAGAGGTGTATATTAAACACCTTGATCTGTGGTGGGAGGTGGGAATAGGGAATAAAATGGAGCCCATTCCGACCGTGATAATTGACAGTAGCCATTCACAAAATCCAAAGTTACCTTGAGCATTAGAGCAATTTTGCCACCTGACAGATTAGTGCTATCTAACTCTTAATTCATATCTGAATCCCCCAGGTGCCCTCAGATACACCCTGCAGTTGTGACGCACACTCTGGGCCAGAGATGAAGGTGTCTACCAGATCCTCTTCGCCTAGAAGGAAGAAGAAAAAGCTGAACTGTGAGCTGCAAGATGGCTTTGGTATCTCCTCTGATCTTTTTTGCACAGTTATGCAAGAAATAATAAGCAGGAACAGTGTTTCTTGAGCTTTGCAACTTGAAGATGGCTGGCTGGGGAATTCTGGGAGTTGAGGTCCACACATCTGCAAGTTGCCAAGGTTGTGAAACATTGGGCAAGAGGCTTGGCCAACGTTCCTATCCCTGAGCTACTTTGATCTGCCAAGGTTCTCTGGGAGCCACACGTTCTGTTTTTTCCATCCTCATTGATTTTATTTTTTCGTTTAAAATATTTATGGCCTAGCTAGGGTGGGGGGGTCTAGTGTCAGTTCGCATCTCGTGAAAAAGATTAAGATCAATTATAACTTACTTTAAACACACAGAATAATAACCACAGTGATGCCGATTGAAACATACAAAGGAGAGAGAGGCTTTTTCAGGCCCTGGACACTTAAGTCTCAAAAACAGAATGAAAAGCCAAATCATTAACTGGCACTGAAAGGGCAGCCATGGCAATGCCCGTCTAGCATCTAGGAAAGGAGGATTCCCAAATTAGGGTGACACAGCTTGTACCCACCTGTTTCTTCTAACATGGGACACCCTTGCAGCCCTTTTCTGCAAACCTTCAGATTTGATTACTGTGAGAATCTCTGGCACTTACAATTCCCACCCTTACAGGTAGTCCTCAGTTCACAGCAGTCCATTTAATGACCATTCAAAGTTACAATGGCAGTGAAAAAATGATTATAGCAATAGCAATAGGACTTAGACTTATATACCGCTTTACAGCTATCTTTCTCTAAGCCAGCATATTGCCCTGAAATATCTGGGTCACTTTATCGACCTCCGAAAGATGGAAAGCTGAGTCAACCTTGAGCAGCTCAGAATCGAACTCCTGGAGTGAGTGGTGAGTTAGCCTGCAGTACTGTATTTCAGCCATTGCACCACCATGGCTCTTGTGACCGTTTTTCACAGTTATGACAGTTGCAGCATCCCCATGGTCACCTGATCAAAATTCGGATGCTTGGTAACTGGCTTATATTTATAACAGTTGCAGTGTCTCGGGGCCATGTGATCATCTTTTGTGATCTTCTGACAAGCAAAGTCAATGGGGAAGCCAGATTCACTTAACAGCCATGTTACTGACTACGACTGCAGTGATTCATTTAACAACTGGCAAGAAAGGTCATGAAACGGGGCAAAACTTACTTAAATGTTTTGCTTAACAACAGAAATTTGGGGTTCAGTTGTGGTCATAAGTTGAGGACTATCGGTATTGTATACAAAATGCTCCCACCACCTCTCTTCTCCACAACAATCCTATGAGGTGGGTTTATACATTTATTGGTATGCCACCTTTATTATTTTTACAAATAACTCGAGGGGATGAACATATTCAGTATACCTTCCTCCTTCAATTTTTTCCACAACAATCCTGAGAGATGGGTTGGGCTGAGGGAGAATGACTAGCCCAAAGTCACCCAGACATCTTTCATGGCTAAGGCAGAACTTGAACTCACAATCTAGCCTAGGGCCTTAACTACTAGTTCTCAGGGTTGACCTGAGAGGGAGTGATTAGCCCAAAGTCTCTCAGCCAGCTTTGATCTCTAAGGGAGGATTAGAACCCATGGCCCCCAGTTTCTAGTTCAGCAACATATGTATACATGTGTCAGGTATTAAGGCTCTGAACATAATTACTATTAAAAGCCTAGCAGAAGCACCTAGGGAACTACTGTAGTTTTCATAGAACTAATGTGAGGGGTCTTCAAATGTGGCCCTTTTATGACTTGTGGGCTTCAACTCCCAGAATTCCTCAGTCAGCATGCCTGGCTGAAGAATTCTGTGAGTTGAAGTCCACAAGTCATAAAAGGGTCAAGTTTGAAGACCACTGGCCTAAAGAATGGGAAGCATCACATATTTGCTGCCACACTCTGCCTAAGCAGCAGCTTCCGAGCCAGCTCCATGATCAGAGAATGGATTACAGTCCCTATCCTGACCTGGTTTACATAAAATGTTGAGTTTAACCATGGCATATTGAATAAACCACAATTGGCAGGGTAAAAGCATAACGCTAAGCCTCAAACAAATGCACCACGGTGTATTGCACATAGCCAAATATCAGGTGTAGATCTTACGACAAGTAAGATGAGATATTTATAGTCTGCTCTGAAATTCATGTGACAGATATTCACCTTTCATCCGTTCATTTAGCAACCATTCGAAGTTACAAGGACACTGAAAAGTGATTTACAACCAGTCCACGCACTAATGACCATTGCAGCATCCCAATGGTCACATAAATCAAAATTTGGGTGTTTTGCAATTGGCACGTATTTACAACATTTGCAACGCTGGCTGAGGAATTCTGGGAGTTGAAGTCCACAAGTCATAAAAGGGCCAAGTTTGAAGAGCCCTGACTTATATGTTAAGGGGTGCACAAACTGGAGCACCTGTTCCTTCTGCTATCTTTACCTAGGGGGGCAGAGATTAAAAGATCACAGGATTAGCATGATTGGATGGATCTAGAGCAGGCGTGTCAAACTGCCGGCCCCCGGGCCAGATGTGTCACGTCAAAACCGCACCCACCCCATTGCCGGCAATGGGGGGAAGGTTACGAGACATCATGTGACGTCACAAGTTTGACATGCCTGAGGAATCTATCCATCCAAAAATTTAACATGGCAGCCGCAACCATATAATCAAATGGCTTTGATTACAGAGTTGTGGCTCCATCTTGATCAGGGGTGGGCAACTGTGGCCTGACTGAGGAATTCTGGGAGTTGAAGTCCATAGATCATAAAGGGGCCATAGTTGCCCACCCCTGACCTTGATTTTGTTGATCCTCCAGAAATAAGACAAAAGGAAAGCAACTGGATTCCAGTTGTATCCGAAGAACAAAAATTAAGCTGTCCCCCCCCCCCCAAAAAACCTACCTTTTTCTGGCACTCTCTTCCCTCATCCTCTATTTCAGGCCACCCCATCACAGTGCCCTGCCAATCTAGTTTCAGTTTCAGTTTCAGTTTTATTTGATTTATATACCGCCCTTCTCCTTGGTAGGGACTCAGGGCGGTTCACAGGGCATATATAAAAAAAAAAAGACAGTACAAAAATTAAAAAAGATTAAACCCATGCCCAGTTAAAACAGTAATACAAATTTAAAACAACAGTAAAAACCCATAATCCCCCGTCAGGCCAGACCAGCTATTTCAAACAGGTGGGTCTTCAGGCCCCGACGGAAAGTTCGGAGGTCTGATGCCATCCGGAGCTCCACCGGCAGTTGGTTCCATAATGCCGGAGCGCCCACAGAGAAGGCCCTCCCCCTGGGGGCCACCAGTCGGCATTCCCTGACTGGCGGCACCCTGAGGAGGCCCTCTCTGTGGGAACGCACAGGGCGGAGGGGAGTTGATGCCGGCAGCAGGTGGTCCCTGAGGTATCCCGGACCCATGCCATGTAGGGACTTAAAGATCGTAACCAAAACCTTGAACCTCACCCGAAAGACAACTGGTAACCAATGCAGCTCGCGGAGCAAAGGTGTAACATGGGAGTATCGGGAAACTCCCAAGACAACTCTCGCGGCCGCATTCTGTACCAGTTGGAGCCTCCGAGTGGTCTTCAAGGGAAGCCCCATGTAGAGAGCATTACAGTAGTCAAGGCGAGAGGTCACGAGCGCATGAGTGACCGTACACAGGGCATCCCGGTTCAGATAGGGCCGCAACTGGCGCACCAGGCGAACCTGGGCGAAAGCCCCCCTAGTCACGGCCACTATATGATCTTCCAGGGTAAGCCGTGAATCTAGGAGGACTCCCAAGTTGCGAGCCCTATCCACGGGGGGTAAGAGCTCACCCCCCATAGAAAGAGATGGAACATTTTGAATGTCCCGGGATGCCGGGATGCACAGCCACTCAGTCTTGTCAGGGTTGAGTTGAAGTCTGTTCCTCCCCATCCAGACCCGAACCGCCTCCAGGCAACGGGACATCACAGCGGATTTCAATCTAGCGGATTTCAATGTTTTAAAATCAGCCAGCAGAGCCATCAAGTGGGAGACAACGAGAACTGGAGCCCAAGGCTTCTGAAGACGCAAATTGTGAAAGGTAGCTCTGTTCTTCCCGCTTTCACTCCCTTCTCTAAGCTTTGAGCAAGAACTTTGTGCATCTCAAAATTTCATTTCTCTGCACATCTGCTGCAAAACCAGCTGCTGAAGATTGGTTACCAGCCAATAAATAACATTCATCACTCCCATTGCAGAATGCAGCAGAATTACCTGCTCCGGGAAACATAACTGATTTAACAAACTTCCTACCCTGCTGATATCAAACAGAAATTTATGGAGAATACCAATTAAAAACAGATAACATTTATTTTACTTTTTTTAACCACATAACAAAAATCAAGCAAATACTGGAACACAATAAAAAAAGCTCAGGTGCAACCCTTATCATAAATCTTAAGTGGCCTAAGCATTTTTTTTAAAAGAAAACCTTCACCTAAGATTTCTTAAAGAGTTCTAGAAGTGATGTATAAATAACGGGCTTTAGTTAATTAAAAAGAACAGAGTACGAGTTATTTGGGAAATGGTACACTAAGATCTCAATGGCTCACCGCGTATGCATTTGGATAGAGTTTCAAAGAGGTTTATTTCTTCCCTCCAGCAATTTAGCATTCATCTGACTGAGAAACGTCACAACAAGCTGGCTTGTTTTTTTATTATTAATGGATGCATTTAAATTCTTTTTTTCCCCTGAGAGCTCAGAGTGGCATATATATCAAAGCAGGGATGCTTCCTTTGTCTTATTTTCACAATTTCTGAAGGTGAGAGTGAGTTTCATCATGTGCTTACTCATTTTAATCCAATTTTCTGGCATTATGTGACATAGGAAATTAACACTACACTAGACTAAAATGGGCCTGGCTAGTTATGGTAAGCAGGGTTATCCTAATAATGTTTACCCAAGTCAAGCCTTTGAGAAAATAGCTTTTTGTCATTCTTGATTCTGCCTTGTCCCAATTCAACACTTCAGCTCTATAATTCTCAAAAAGAACCGTATTGTGTAAACAGTTCCCCGCTATAGCATAGTTAAGTCCTCGACTTACAATCACAATTGGGACCAGAATTTATGTTGTTAAGTGAGACCTTTGTTAAGTGAGTGTTGCCCCCTTTTTATGTCTTTTCTTGCCATTTTGTTAAGTGAATCACTGCATTTGTTAAATTAGTAACGCAGTTGTTAATTGAATCTGGCTTCCCCATTGACTTTGCTTGTCAGAAGGTCGCAAAAGATGATCACGTGACCCCGGGACACACTGCAACCGTCATCAGTATGAACCGTCAAGCTCACTTTTTCCAGTGCCGGCGTAACTTAGAACGGTCACTAAATGAATTGTTGTAAAGTTGAGGACTACTTGTAACTGTGAAGTGACTCGTGCCGTCATTCAGGGAATCCGGTTTCCCCCCCCCCCCCCCCCCGTTGATTTTGCTTGCCGGAAGCCAGCTGGGAAGGTCGCAAATGGCGGTCACGTGATCCTGCAACAGTCGTAAACACATGCCTGTTGCCAAGCGCCGGAGTTTTGATCAGGTGGCCGAGAGGATGCTGGGACTGCTGTGTTAAGGGTGAGGACCAATCGTGAGTCGCTTTTTTTCAATGCTGGTATAACTTTGAATAGTTGCCAAATGAATGGTTGCAACTCAAGGGCTACCTGTGCTAGTAATTGAGATGGATGTCAGCGGATTTGTAGGTAGCGGTGGCAGCGTTCAGTTGCTAAGTTGAGTTGACTCTTTGCAACCCCGTGGACCAGAGCACGGCAGGGCCTCCCTGTCCTCCACCATCTCCCGGAGTTTGCCCAAGATCCCGAGAGATGCTCAGGTCCTGGGCCATCAGTGTGACAGTAAGTCAGGGGTCCTCAAACGTGGCCACTTCTAAGACTTGTGGACTTCAGCTCCCAGAATTCCCCAGACAGCCATGCTGGCTGGGGAATTCTGGGAGTTGAAGTCCACAAGTCTTAGAAGTGGCCACGCTTGAGGACCCCTGGTTTTAAGTCCTTGGAACCCCACCTGTCCATAGCAGAAGCTGCCCCGTGTCTTGGGGACCAGACCGTAGCAGCTGAGGGGACAAACTGTGGCAGCCAGCCTCTCCACCACCAGCCCAGCCTATTGGAACGGACAGCTCTCCACGATCATGCTCTGTATTGCATCCCTGAGGAAGCAGCGGCTCTGAAGAACCTGGTGAGGAAACTGAAGGACACTGTGTCCCACCAGAGCGAGCTCCTCCTCAGCCTGCGGAAAACTGTAGAGGACCAGGAACTCCAGTGTCGGGAACTTCAGGTAAGGGCCAGCCCTGCCTGTTAATATACCAACCGTGGGATGGTGAGGAGAGAAAAAAAAAGCCCCCCTGGCAGTATGGCTTTTGTTTCCAGGAAAAAGCAGAGGCCAAGGAAGGTGAGGTTCTCGCTGATCTTGAAGGCCATGTTTCTCAACTCAAAGCTGGGAAGCAGAACCTGGGCTGCCGGCGGTACCAGCTGGAGCCTGGGGGGCAACGTTTGCAGGCGGAGCAGGATGCCAACCATGCCACCGTCCTCTCGCTGAGCAAGCAAGTGAGGGGGCAGCTTGAGGTCCGAGCGCAAGGTGAAGTCTTCTCCCTGGAGGGTGTCAAGGCTCACGGCAAGTGGTTGAGGTTCTACACAGGCTTTGGTGGATACCCTCGCCTCAAGGCCTTCTTGGACTTCCTCCAGGAGGGGGAGAGTCTGGAGAATGGTCCTCCCTGCGCCCTCAGTCCCGAGAACCAGCTCTTCTTGGTGCTTGTCCGCTTGCGCTTGGGGCTCCTTCTTCAAGATCTGGCTTTTCGCTTCCGTATCTCTGAATCCACAGCCTCCCGCTACTGGCTGAGCTGGACAGAGCTGATGGAACAGAAACTACGACAGGTGAGTGAGTGGCTGTTCTTTTTCCTTCTCTCTCTTTCCTTTCCTGCCTCATCCCAGTCCAGATGAGCTGTCCTAAGCTTCTTGAGCTAAGGCTGTGGTGGCACGGCTGCCCTCGCCCCAGTCCTAGGCTTTCAGCTGGGTTTTATAAAACCTTTTTGCTTGAAGCATCCGCCACCATGTGCAAAAAAAAAAAAAAGGTTCAATCAATTTCAACTTCTCGCGGGGGGGGGGGAGATCTCACAAAGTTGGAATTGATTAGTTGAACTTTTTAGTCCCACCCAGTCTGCCGTTACCACCGCAGCCACGCCCACCCAATGGGCCACGCCCACCTGGCACCCGACAATACATAAGTGGGTTTGGGGTTGCAGTTTGGGCACTCGGTCTCTAAAAGGTACGCCATCACTGAGCTAAGGTCTCATAGCCGAACATGATGGGAACTGTTCAGATAACTGAAGCGGTACAGGGAAAAAATGATTTCAGTCTTCCTCAGGGGCTGCTTATTGTATTTATCTGCATTTCTCTCAACCCACAGTCTATCCTTAAAATGGCACTTGGATTATTTGTTTTATGTGCACCTTCAAAAACTGTTGTTGTTTTTTTCCTATATGATGGTCTTTTAATTTTTCCTCTGACAGTTTCTGAAGCAGATTTCTCCAACCGTGGCAACTTCTAAGATCGGTGGACTTCAACTCCCCAAATTCCCCAGCTAGCGTGGATGGCTGGGGAATTCTGGGAGTTGAAGTTTATCCCATTAAAAAAAAGCTTATTCAAAAAAGGGCTTCTGCTGTGAGTAGCACATGGAGAGGGGTGGCTGCGGCTTGCTCCTTTCCGTGCGGAATCGCTATCAAGAGATTTCGGAAGCATAATTTTTGCAAAGGGGGGTAGCTGGTAATCGCTTGTTCCGGCTCCCCGATTAAAAAAAAAAGCTTATTCAAGGAATAAATGTGTGTGTGGGGGGGGGAGGGAAACAGTAATGGAAGGTGAGCTGAGGTTAAGAATTGCATTTAGCTCTCAAAGCTTTATTTGCTTCAGGGCAGCTGGATGACGAGAGCAGGGATTACTTTAAGTATACAGTGCCCCCTAGTGGATCAGGCTATAAAGCATACTTAACCCAACCCCATATATAGATCTATTGTGTATTTTCCTTGTAAGATCAAACCTTAGGCTGCCTCATGCTCCCACTCCTGGAATTATGAATAAAAAAATTGTTTCTCGTTTGATCTGTGTTTGTGTGTGTGCCTTTGAGTCAGTTTTTCACTCCTGGCAACTGCCTGGATAAGACCTTGCAGTTTTCTGGTCAAAGTTTTTCCAGAAGTGTTTTGCCCTTGCCAGCTTCCTCGGGCTGAGAATGAGTGACTGGCCCAAGGTCACCCAGCTGGCTTAGTACCCAAGCCAAAACTTGGGTACTAGAACTCCCAGTCTCTTTGTTTCTTATCCGGTGGCTTAACCACTGCTTCAAACTGGCTCTCCTGTTTGATCTGTACGGTGCCTCAAATCAGGAATTACATTGGAGTATCTTTTAAAATTAAGGGATGCTGTGGCTCAGTGGGTTAGGATGCTGAGCTTGTCGATCAGAAGATCGGCAGTTTGGCGGGTCGAATCCCGAGTGCCGCGTAACAGAGTGAGCGCCTGTTACTCGTCCCAGCTTCTGCCAACCTAGCAGTTCGAAAGCACGTAAAAATGCAAGTAGAAAAATAGGGACCACTACGGAGGGAAGGTAACAGCGTTCCGTGTGCCTTTGGCGTCTAGTCATGCCGGCCACATGACCACGGAGACGTCCTCGGACAAGCGCTGGCTCTTCGGCTTTGAAACGGAGATGAGCACCGGCCCCTAGAGTCGGAAACGACTAGCACGCCTGTGGGGGGGGAACCTTTACCTTTTATCATTTAAAATTAATGAAATATACTAAATTGCCACAAACCTTTTTCTATTGATTTTAATGAGTTAAACCCTTTGCCTGGACTCTTTTATGCATTTATGTCCCCAGTTTTCCAAACCTCCTTTGATCCTTCAAAATAAAAACAAGACCTTCCCCAATAACGTCTTCGCAGAAAGTCAGTCTGTGACTTTCTGAACGTCGCTGAATATTTTCCTGGACAGCAAACATTTTATCCTGGTTCACGGTCTCCATCGTATTTATCCAGAAGCATTTATACTGAGAAAGGACAGACGACAAGACTCTCATCTCAGCAGTTGGGACAGACATTGGGTGAAGACAAAATCTCATTCCAATTGTGAACAGTTTTCCTATTCGCAAATCATACTAATGATCCACTATCGCTCGCAAAGTTGCCACTATTTGGTTGCATCTGATCCAGGTACACTAAGCCTTGGCTTAACCAAGGACTATATATATATCCAAGAAATAAGCAGGGCCAAAGCAAACTTTTAATTAAATGTATTACTCCCGTATGTTCATTTCTCCCTTTATCAAAGTAAATCAGTGTTTTTTCAAACTTGGCACTTTTGAGATGTGTGGGCTTCAACTATTGAATTTAATTCAACTGTTAAAAAGAGTCAAAGTCCACATGTCTTAAAAGTTGCCGAGTTTGGAAAACACTGGATTAATTTTTAGGGTGCGGCAGCAAAAAAAAGGGTTTATGTGGCCCGCTTAACACCCATTCTGGGGGACACAAATAGGAGGGGTAGCCTTATGCTACCTGCTTATGTTCCCCACCACACCCCCAAAAGCATTTGCTTCACCATTGCGGGAACAGGATGCTAGACTTATTAGTTGAATCCCAACTATTGCCTCCTGTTGCTAACCGTCATTAGATGCCTATATTGTCTGTGGGCCTACAGCAAATGAGTATTTCTCACCACTGGCAGGTTCCCGTCGCCTTCAGCCAGCGCTACATAGATGCCTTCAAGCCACAACAGCAACTTCGACATCACGACGTTGTGTTGGTGGCTCTGGACTGCGCAGAGCTTTTTTTCGAAGCCCAAGGAACGACGCGAGGCAAACGAGGTGGCTGCCGGAGTCCTCGGGCCCACTATTCAATCCATGGGCAAGCTCTGGCCGCGCCTAGCGGCTTCCTCACCTTCGGCGCAGGAAAGAGCCGGGAGTTGCCCTCACTGCCTCCGTTCCTGCAGGCGGGAGCCGTGGAGCTGACGGCTCAGCAAGAGGCTGCCAAGAGGCAGGTACTGAGTTTGCGTAGCCTGACAGACAAGGCTCTCGGCTTCTGTTTCCTGCGCCTGGTTCACCCTCAGCATATGGAAGAGCAAGTGAGGAGGGCCTGGGTCATCTCCTGTTACTTGGCCTGCCTGCTGCATGAACCCATGGGTCTGATCTAGAGCAAGGAGTCCAGCGTCCTCAGGATTTTCGTTTTAATAACCGCCTGCCTTGTTGACGTTTTGACGACAGGGCTGTTCGGTTAAGATGAACCCCCTCCTCGGAGCTAATACTTTTCTGCTTTCCTTGATCGTGGATAAAACAAAAGCAGCATTCACGTATTAACCCGCACAGTCTGGCAATCCAGTGATTTTATTTCAAAACCTTTCCCGAATTGTTAACATTGTCCTGTTTTCCAGTTTCCTTCCTAGAAATTTTTGGGGACTGGTTTGGCTTTTTTTTTCTCCCCTTTTCCTTTTTTTGTCAAACCTTAACTACTAGTAACTGCCTGGACTAATCCCTAAGGTTTTCTTTGCAACGTTTTCAGTAGTTTGACACTGCATTTTTTTTCCTAGGGCTGAGAGAGTAGTTGGCCCCAGGTCACCAGCTAGCATCCTACCCAAGGCAGGACTTGAACTAAGCCTCTTGTTTTTAGCCTGGTATCTTAACCAGTACTCCAAACTGGTTCCATGCCTCTTTTTATCATCTTGTTCTTTTTAAAGCAAACAGTTGTAGATCTCAGATTCAAGTGTGGTAAATTTCATTCCTTTTTTTTTCAGTCTGTTCTCAGATACTACTGCCTCTAATTCTAGCTCACCAAGGGCTAACAAATTAGTGCTTAAAGACTAGGTTGGCATACTATTTCTAATTTTTTAAAAAAAAAATCTTCCAAGGAAGTCTCTCTCTGCTCTGAAATTTATTGCAATTTCAGAATATTTTTCCCAACTCCCAAAGTGCCGCTGTAAGGACCAAATCCTACTATATGGTCCTTCAACTTTAACTAGCCAACATTTCTACTAAAGTTCTTACAGTAACTGGCTTTTAACCCTGCTTACAATGTGAGTTATTAATTACAGGAGGTAAAGATTTCTTGGGAGAAGAATGTATTTTAAAGACAAGTCTCAAACTCTGTTTTGATTCAACAGATCTTTCTTTCCATGCTGGACTCTGAGCACACAGGCAGACGCTGTCAGAATATTAATTTGAGGCAAAAAAAAATTTTAATAGTCATACTGGGGTTTACATTTTTTATGAAACATTCTAGTTTTTGTAGCCTCGACTGGCACGGCGACCTCGAGCTCGTTCAAATTTCCGCCCCTTGGATCGGACATATGGCCTGGAAAAAGAGAGAAGGGATTTGGGGAGGGGGGGAAGAAGTAAGACAAATGGCCTATTGTTATATCCCACTTTTATGCAGAGGACAGAAAACACGTAAGTGTTCTGAAATTCAAAAAAGCCACAAAATGTGGCTTCCTATTTCTAGCCACTTTTCTTCACTCCCTAATCCAACAGGATTCTCTCTTAAACGGAAAAAGGAGTAACTAGTTTCCAGCTTTCAAATTGTTTAATTTTTAGCTTTTAAAAGGTCCTCTAATTCCAAGAATAAGTATTCAGTGGGACTTTCCTTATTCCTAAAATACTCAGCCAGTAGATAACAGAAAATTATGTAAGAATTGCAGGTCAAACCTGTGAATAAGCTGAGATAGTTCAATGGCTGCAGATATTACAAACCACAATTCATTTTTTCCACATGGTAAGCTTGGGGGGAAAAATCCCTTCACGTATTAACATGAAACAAGTAATTGCAAGTCATAGCTCTTCAATTCATGTTAAGCATCACTTTTTTTAAAGTTACCGCAAAACATACAAATGCAGGAACAGTGATGTATGTAAACATGACATAAAGTTTCCATCCTACTTTCTGGCAAAGCTGGAAGAAGGACTAATATTTTCTGAGGTGATCTAAAAATATAGTGAGATTGGAAGATGAGAAAAAAAATATCTCTTTCAATTGAATTTGAGGCATACCTATTCAGGTATTAATCTCACCGAGTACAAACTTTTTCCCCAAAGAAAAAAAGTAAGCAGAGAATTAAAAGCTTTAATCTAATAATCTGGTTTGGCAAATTATGGATCCTGATAAAGTTTTCTCAGGAATTTAAAGCAGACTCCTCCATTCTGGTACCTATTATTTTTTTATGCCAACTGGGCAAAAATCCTCAGCTCTCATTCTAAGAGCAAATCTTTTGCTGATAACATTGTAAAAGTCTTAAAGAGGAAAGTACTGTTATACACGTAATCCTCAACTTACAGCGGTTGCTGAATGGCCATTTTAAATTATGTGTTTGTAATGCACTCCTGGCTGTCATAAAATGTCATGCCAACAGTCACATGACTGCATTTATGGCGCTCAACTTATTGCTGCAATTCGGACTGGATTTCCACTCAGAAGTCATTAGGATGGTTAAGCTGAGGCGCCCATGTGACTGGAGATGATTTTACAACATTTTTTTGTGATATCATTAGGCGAATCTGCAGCTGTTACGCCAACCTCATGGTCATAAGCGTGAAACCACTCTTCTGAATAGCATATCATGATCGTGTAACTGGGACACTGCAACCAGCTGCAAAGGCAAGCCAATTGCCAAGCACCTAAAGTGCAATCACCCGATGTGTGTGTTGGCCCAACGTTTTTCGACAGCCAGAAATGCTTTACAAACTTGTATTTTCGAAAGGCCACCGAGCAACGTTCTCAAATCTTCCTAATATATTTAATCATTCAGGGAAACTTGAAAATGCCTTCCAATTACAAAGCGTCATCCTGGAGCATTAAGTTAACCGACCTTTTCAGGACAAACTATCGGACTCGGAGTGTTACATGAGCCCAGATTTCCTTGAAAACCTGAAAACAGCCCTTCACAAAGCATCCGTCCTTTAAACAGCCATGATGCCTTTCAGAATGCTCAACACAGCTGCTGCTGCATGCATGGCCTGGAAGATACTTTTTACTTCTGCCTCCCCATTTTGCAGCGTGTCCCTTTTCAATGCTTTCCAAACAAGGTGCACGCAAAGCATCAGAGAGAGAGAGTGGGCCAGATTAGGAGAAGCAAGCAGTAGAGCTAGCGCTTGACTTACAACCATTTGTTTAGTGACCATTCAGTTACAACAGCATTGAAAAAAGTGACTTGTGAACAGTTTTCGCATCACCCTTGCAGCATCCCCATGGTCACATGATCAGAATTGGACCCTTGGCAAGTGACTCATATTTATGACGGTTGCAGTGTCCCGGGGTCAGGTGATCCCCTTTTCTGACCTTCTGACAAGCAAAGTCAATGGGGAAGCCAGATTCACTTAGCAACTGCGTTACTAACTTAACGACTGCAGTGATTCACTTAACAACTGTGGCAAGGAAGGTCATAAAATGGGGCAAAACTCACTCAGCAACTGTTTTGCTTAGCCAACAAGAAATGTTGGGCTCAATTGTGGTCATAAGTCGAGGACTACCCGTACATTTAGAAACCAAAGGTGTTATTGCAGAAGAGTAAGCACTAAGCCAAAGCACAAAGTGGCCGTGATTTTGAACCACCCTCTCTTGACTTTGAAAATCAGACAAAATAGGGTTAAGGGCAAAATGCCCAGAAGAAAACCTAACGGTCTGGAATACTCACTTAGTGTGGCTGTGGGGGGTACCAGGAGCCTTGCCAAAATGCCGATAAACCTGGCGGGCCTTTCTGGGTCCTGCAGAAGGCAAGTTCAGAGAGATCTTTCAAGTCAGGCTGAGAGATCGACAGCACTAAGACCAATAAAAGCTTCCAAACTCTTGAAAGTCTAATGTCCCCTCCCGACTCACCAGAAAGCAAAACAGTTCCCTGGCCTTTAGGGGCAGCCATGGCTAACTGGTCAAAAGTCATGATCTGGCCTCCAGATTTCAGGATGCGTCGGCGGGCTCCCTGTGTGACTCTGAGGGCACAAATCTGGGGAGGAGAAGGAAAAAAAAGTCTGCAACATGAGAATCCTCAAAGCCAACGATTAAAAAAATATAAGTGTAGGCAGCCATCATTACCCACGGGGTCATTCTTTTGATTGTTGTCCCATCTTTATTACTTTAATAATAACTCAAGGCACGAATGTACCTAATACTCCTCCCTCCCTCCCTATTTTCCCCACAACTACTACTTTTTTTTTTTAATCCCATTTATATCCCGCCCTTCTCCGAAGACTCAGGGCGGTTTACAATCTAAGCACAAATCAATGTGCTTAGCAATAGCCTTCATCCTATGTATATGCCTGCTTATTAGGGCTTTCGCCCCCCCCAAGTGGCATTATTACAAAGTCAGCTTATTGCCCCCAACAATCTGGGTCCTCATTTTACCTACCTCGGAAGGATGGAAGGCTGAGTCAACCTTGAGCCTGGTGGGATGCGAACCTGCACTAATTGCAGGCAGCTGGTGTTACTTAAGGAGGCATTAGCCCACTGCTCCACCAAGGCTCCTACTTTGTGAGGTGGATTGGGCCGAGAGTGAGTGAGTGGCTCAAAGTGACCCAGCTGGCTTTTGTGCCTAAGGCAGGACTAAAACTCAACAGTCCTCTGCTTTCTAGCCTGGCTTCTTCAACTGCTGCCCCTAAGTGGCTTATCCACACTTAGAAACTATAAATGAGACCTTGTTCCCCGCAGGAAAAGGTTTTACGTATCCATAATTTTAGATTGAAGGGACGCGGTGGCTCAGTGGGTTAGGACGCTGAGCTTGTCGATCAGAAGGTCGGCAGTTTGGCGGGTCGAATCCCGAGTGCCGCGTAGCAGAGTGAGCGCCTGTTACTCGTCCCAGCTTCTGCCAACCTAGCAGTTCGAAAGCACGTAAAAATGCAAGTAGAAAAATAGGGACCACTACGGTGGGAAGGTAACAGCGTTCCGTGCGCCTTTGGCATCTAGTCATGCCAGCCACATGGCCACGGAGACGTCCTCAGACAAACGCTGGCTCTTCAGCTTTGAAACGGAGATGAGCACCGGCCCCTAGAGTCGGAAACGACTAGCACACATGTGCAGGGGAACCTTTACCTTTTACCTAATTTTAGATTATCTTTTTTTTTAATTGAAAAGTTTTAAAATACATTTTATCTTTAACAATCCCCCCCTCCCCCTCCCCTACCTATCCCTCCCTACCCCTCCCCCCCTTTCCCCCCTCCCCCCCCCCCCCCCGACTTCCCAGAGCTAAGTACAGGGTATAAAAACAAAGAACAATCATAAACATCCATATGCTACCAACAATAAATTCTTAAATCTATCACTCTCTAGCTCATATACAGGGAGTGCAGAATTATTAGGCAAATGAGTATTTTGACCACATCATCCTCTTTATGCATGTTGTCTTACTCCAAGCTGTATAGGCTCGAAAGCCTACTACCAATTAAGCATATTAGGTGATGTGCATCTCTGTAATGAGAAGGGGTGTGGTCTAATGACATCAACACCCTGTATCAGGTGTGCATAATTATTAGGCAACTTCCTTTCCTTTGGCAAAATGGGTCAAAAGAAGGACTTGACAGGCTCAGAAAAGTCAAAAATAGTGAAATATCTTGCAGAGGGATGCAGCACTCTTAAAATTGCAAAGCTTCTGAAGCGTGATCATCGAACAATCAAGCGTTTCATTCAAAATAGTCAACAGGGTCGCAAGAAGCGTGTGGAGAAACCAAGGCGCAAAATAACTGCCCATGAACTGAGAAAAGTCAAGCGTGCAGCTGCCAAGATGCCACTTGCCACCAGTTTGGCCATATTTCAGAGCTGCAACATCACTGGAGTGCCCAAAAGCACAAGGTGTGCAATACTCAGAGACATGGCCAAGGTAAGAAAGGCTGAAAGACGACCACCACTGAACAAGACACACAAGCTGAAACGTCAAGACTGGGCCAAGAAATATCTCAAGACTGATTTTTCTAAGGTTTTATGGACTGATGAAATGAGAGTGAGTCTTGATGGGCCAGATGGATGGGCCCGTGGCTGGATTGGTAAAGGGCAGAGAGCTCCAGTCCGACTCAGACGCCAGCAAGGTGGAGGTGGAGTACTGGTTTGGGCTGGTATCATCAAAGATGAGCTTGTGGGGCCTTTTCGGGTTGAGGATGGAGTCAAGCTCAACTCCCAGTCCTACTGCCAGTTTCTGGAAGACACCTTCTTCAAGCAGTGGTACAGGAAGAAGTCTGCATCCTTCAAGAAAAACATGATTTTCATGCAGGACAATGCTCCATCACACGCGTCCAAGTACTCCACAGCGTGGCTGGCAAGAAAGGGTATAAAAGAAGGAAATCTAATGACATGGCCTCCTTGTTCACCTGATCTGAACCCCATTGAGAACCTGTGGTCCATCATCAAATGTGAGATTTACAAGGAGGGAAAACAGTACACCTCTCTGAACAGTGTCTGGGAGGCTGTGGTTGCTGCTGCACGCAATGTTGATGGTGAACAGATCAAAACACTGACAGAATCCATGGATGGCAGGCTTTTGAGTGTCCTTGCAAAGAAAGGTGGCTATATTGGTCACTGATTTGTTTTTGTTATGTTTTTGAATGTCAGAAATGTATATTTGTGAATGTTGAGATGTTATATTGGTTTCACTGGTAAAAATAAATAATTGAAATGGGTATATATTTGTTTTTTGTTAAGTTGCCTAATAATTATGCACAGTAATAGTCACCTGCACACACAGATATCCCCCTAAAATAGCTATAACTAAAAACAAACTAAAAACTACTTCCAAAAATATTCAGCTTTGATATTAATGAGTTTTTTGGGTTCATTGAGAACATGGTTGTTGTTCAATAATAAAATTAATCCTCAAAAATACAACTTGCCTAATAATTCTGCACTCCCTGTAAGATAACTACAAACAATACTAATATTTCATATAGAGAGAGAAAAAAAAAGAAAATAGAAAGGAAGACTTATTCAAATGCTAAGTGAAACCTTTTAGTCCCGTATTTCTTCTGGATATATTCAATCCATTTTTTCCACTCCATAATATAACGTTCTTGCGAATGATCTTTCAAATAAGCCGAAATCTTTGCCATTTCTGCCAGGTCAGAAACCTTTAAAGCCCATTCTTCTATAGTCGGCAGTTCCTCCTTCTTCCAATACTGACCTATTAAAAGTCTTGCTGCTGTAACTAAATTTAACATCAACTTAGTGTCCACAACAGTAGCATCTGTAATTATACCCAACAAAAAGAATTGCGGACAAAACTTTATCTTTTGCTTGAAGATCTTCTGCATATTCCACCAAATTTTTATCCAAAAAGCCTTGACCTTTTTACAAGTCCACCATATGTGAAAATATGTTGCATCTTCACCACCACACCTCCAGCATTTTGGCTGATAGTTCGGATACATACTTGCAAGCTTTTTAGGATCTAAATGCCATCTATAAAACATTTTATAAAAGTTCTCTCTTAAGTTTTGAGCTTGTGTAAATTTTACGTTCCTCACCCAGATCTTTTCCCACGTATCCATTGTAATAACTTCTTGGATGTTCTGGGCCCATTTTATCATACAGTCTTTAACCAGTTCTGTTTCTGAATCAATTTCTATCAATGCAAGATATATCCGTTTGATATGTGCTGGACCCTGATTTCTAATTTGCTTTATCAAATTTTCATCAGTCATTGTAAAACCAGTTTTCTGATCTTCTTTCCACCTGGCCCGTAATTGAGTATATTGAAACCAGGTTTGAACAATCTTCTCATCTTGCAAGAAATTATACGATTTTAAACACCATACACTTCTTTCCAAGCTTAAAATCTCCTTATACGTGGTCACGTCATGTTTGAAACCAACATTTATGTTTTCTATTGCGTGTTTTGGAATTGCCCACAATGGTATCTTACAGTCTAACTTGTATCTATACTTCTTCCAAACTCTCAACAATGCCTGTCTTAAAATATGCACTTTAAACACATTATCTACCTTCTTATCATACAACAAATATGCATGCCAGCCAAATAACAAGTCGTGGCCCTCAAGATTTAATAATCTCTCTTGTGTCAAATTAATCCAATCACTTATCCCTGCTAACGCAGCAGCTTCATAATATAATTTAAAATTAGGCATTTTAAGACCACCTCTTTCACGAGTATCCTGCATAATCTTAAGTTTAACTCGTGGCCTTTTCCCTGCCCAAACAAATTTATTGATACCCCGTTGCCATTCTTCCAAATTAGAATCTTTCTTAAGAACCGGTATCATTTGAAATAAGAATAAAAATTTAGGCAGGACATTCATTTTCACTGCTGCGATTCTTCCCAACAAAGACAATTGCAATTTTTCCCAACTCTCCATTTCTTTTTGAATTTTACCCCATAGTTTTTCAGAGTTATTTTTATATAACTTTGTATTAGAGGGTGACAAAAACACCCCCAAATATTTGACCCTTTTAGCAATCTCAAATCCAGTTAATCCTTCTAAAAGAGCCTTTTGCGATACTGTCATATTTTTGGCCAGAATTTTAGTTTTTTGTGCATTAACTTTAAATCCAGAAACCCTCCCATATTGCATTATTATCTCCATCAGGTCCACAACAGAATTTTCTGGCTGGGTCACTGTAACAACCAGATCGTCTGCGAACGCCCTCAATCTATAATCCTGATCTCTAATTTGTATACCCTTAATTCTTTCCGAACTCCGTATTTTTACTAATAATATCTCCAATGTTAACACAAATAGTAAAGGCGATAACGGACACCCTTGCCTTGTGCCCTTCTCAATATTACATGCTTCAGTCAAACTATTGTTAACTATTATTCGGGCAGTTTGTTTTTGATATAATGCCCTAATTGGTTGCAAAAATTTATCCCCAAAATTCATTTTATCTAAAACTTTCATCAAAAATTGCCAATTCAATTGATCAAAAGCTTTTTCAGCATCTAAAAAAATTAGCGCCGCAGGGATCTGGTTGTTCCTTTCCAAAAACTCTAACACATCAACTATATGCCTCACATTATTTTTCATTTGCCTACCACTAATAAACCCAGTTTGATCCCCATGAATCACCTGTTGCAGAACCCTCATCAATCTGTTAGCCAACACCTTAGCAAATATTTTATAATCTGTATTTAAAAGTGATATCGGTCTATAGTTTTTAACTTGAGTAACATCTTGATCTTCCTTCGGAATCAAAGAGATAAAAGCAGTTCTCCAAGACGGAGGCACCTTTCCCCCTCTCTGAATTGTCTGAAACAGTTCCTTTAACGGCTTTATCAACTCCATTTGTAAATTTTTATAGTAAACCGCAGTCAAACCATCCGTACCTGGCACTTTATCCAACTTCAATTCCTTAATTGCTATAAGAATTTCTTCTTCTGTTATCAACTGGTTAATCTCCTCTTTTTGTGCTTGCGTAAGAACCGGGATGCTAGCATTCTCCAAATATACATCAATGTCTTTTTCATTAATCTTTTCCTTAGCATATAATTTAGAATAAAAATCCACAAAGGCTTCCTTAATAAGATCCTGTTGAAACACAACCTTTCCCTTATGTTCAATTTTATCTATATTAGAAGCCCTTTGCTTTTTCCTTAGTCTATAAGCTAGCCATCTACCTGGCTTATTAGCATTGCAAAAAGTATTATGCCTAGCAAACCGCAAGTTGGTTGCCACTTGATCAGCCATCAATTTATTGAATTGTCCTCTTAATAGCTTAATAACCTCCTTAGTCTTCACATCTGATGGGTTCAAAATTAAGACCTTTTCTTTTTCCCTAATTTCATTCTCCAATTCTTTCCTTCTGGCTTCCAAAGTACGTCTGTATTTATTATTCATATATATCAACACCCCTCTCATGTAGGCCTTGCTAGCATCCCAAACCATGTCCATAGAAGTATCCTTATTCATATTAATTTCAAAAAAATCCTTCATCCGCTGTTTACATTCTTCCACATTTCTCTGATTTCTAAACAAATTCTCATTTACGCGCCACGAGCGCCTATCCCTATTGTCCTTATTGATCTCTAACCAAACTGGACTATAGTCCGAAATAGTCCTTGCACAAATCTTTACCTTCTTAATCCTAGAAAAAAAATCATTAGTCAGCAAAATAAAATCAATCCTAGAAAAAGATTGATGTCTGTCAGAAAAAAAAGTATAATCCTTTTCATGTAGGTGTATGTCACGCCAAATATCTCTCAATTCCAAGTCGTCCTTCATTTCAAAAAAAGATTTAGGCAATCTGGCATGACTCGGAGCACGCTTAAAAGAACCAGCCTTGTCCATCTGTACATCCAATACACCATTCCAGTCCCCCATAAAAATAAACGATTTGTAATCCAATTGAGTAAGCTTTGTATGAAGTGAACTAAAAAAATCAGCTTGTTGTTGATTAGGAGCATACAGTCCAACTAAAAGCGTTTTTTTACCTTCTAACAACAAATCTATCATGACATATCTTCCTTGCTTATCTACTTCAATTAATTCCGCTGTTAGAGTACTTTTAACGTAGACAACCACTCCATTTTTCTTATTCATCGCAGAAGCAACAAATTGCGTGCCCAACCTTGAGTTCGATAAATACTTTTGGTCCATAACCCTAATATGCGTTTCTTGCAAACATATAACATCAATCTTAAATTGTTTTAAATATTGAAAAACTTTCTTTCTCTTCTGTGGTGAGTTTAATCCATTGACATTCCAGGTTAGGAATTTAGTCGCCATGCGTGGCATCCCGAAGCTTTTGGAGCACATCTTTAATAGCCCCTATATTTTCTTTGGGCCGCGCTCCTCCCACAGCTTCACTATAAGTACGCTTTGAGAGTTCCATAAACTTCTGCTGGTCTTGCTCTTGTACTTGTCTTGCTCGTTTTACAGCGGCGCGCGTCAACCTCTGCTCTTCAGCAGCCGCCAATGAAGCTGTAGTTTGATCCCCTCCAGCACCATTCTCCTCTGTCTGTCCACCTTCAGCCTCTTGAGGTTTTCCCTCTCCAGATCCCTTTGCAGCTTCCAGGAGTGATAGAGGGGTTGCTTTTAAAACGTTGTAGAAATCACGCGCCTGAATCACAGTAACCAGACGATATCTTTTACCTTCGTGCATCACCACCAATCCAACTGGAATCTCCCATCTAAACTTAATATCACGTTGCTTAAGTTCCTGTACGAGAAATGCAAAATCCTTCCTTCTCCTTAAAATCTTTGGAGGAATTTCTTTTAGAACCAGCACTTCTTGCTCAGCAACAACTTTAGTATCATAAGCAGCTTGAATAACTTCATCTCTAGTTGCTCTCTTTGTAAAATAGACCACCACATCTCTAGGTAACTTCCTCTGCCTTGCAATCCATGAATTTACACGAAAAACTTTATCCATACATCCCTCTATTTCAGATGCTGGCTGGCCCAATACTGCTTCCAAAGCCTCAGAAATCAGCTGCTTTAGGTCTTCTTTAGGATTCTCTTTTAAGCCCCTGATTCTAATAGCATACTGCATCTGATGATACTGGACAAGACTCAATTCTCCGTCCATTTTATCCCTTAAATTTTCATTCTCCAGTACCTTTACTTCTAATATAGTGTTCTTTTGACTAAGATCCTCCATTTTTTCTTCCAAACATTGCACACATTCAGCCACGCTTTCCACTGTAGACAAGATGTCTACCCTCATTGCACTAAACTTCTCGTTAAGCTTCTCTTCCATCCTCTCCTCCAATTTCTCCATTTTCTCCTCCAACTTTACCATCTTATCATCCAGCATTTCTGACATTACCTGGGATTGCTTTGCAAAGGCATCTTGTAAGTCCTTAAGCGTCAATGCCACAGGAGGTGCAGGAAGAAGCAGAGCTTGCAACGATGTCTGTTGCACCGGGGAAGTTCCCGCACTCCGAAGAACTTTAGAGGAAGATTTAGCCGCCATCTTTCTTCACTTTCACTTGTTGCGCACTTTCACTTTAAGTTTATAAAGTCCATTAAGCTAGAGAGTAAGAATAAAAGTCCTCTTCACCTTAACCTCCTGTACCGCTCTGCCTGCTCCTTTTACTCCAAAGTCTTTCCTTCTGGCAGGGGTGGTCGCAAACGCCTGGCTCCGCTCCAAAAATCCCGGAGCAGAGACGCTAAACAGCTGGGAGCAACCCAGGCTACGGGGGAGTTCAATCCTTCAGCCGCCCAAGCTTTCAGCTCAGGCGGCCCCGGAGAACTCAACCCCTACCTGGGGCCTCACCCCCTCCTCTTCTCCCGAGGAGGGGGCTTCAAATCCACCTAAACAGCTGATCGGCGCTGTTTTAGGTGGAAAAACTCAGCTGTGAAGCGGACAGCCCGAAACGGCTATCTTCGGCGCCGCGCCGCCACCGGAAGTCCTAATTTTAGATTATCTTGCATATGGATAAAATGGGAACAAGCTTGTGCACATGTGTAACAAACATTTTTTACTGTTTCCATTATAGTAACAGATAGGAATTGAACCCCCGCAAACGATATAAGACATTTCTATTTACAATCTCACCTACATCTCAGTACATTTAATCAATTGACTACAACGAGAAGCTCAATGATTAGTCAGGAAGCCAAAGTTCGGAATATTAAAAATATTTTAAAGGAAAGTGCTCATAAAAATTGCATTTCTGCTTTGGGTAGAATCAGCAGCAAAGCAATTTATCTAAAAAAAAACAAGCCTTCCAATCTCTCAAGCGCAACGCTTTCATCAATGATTCAAACTCCATTCAGATGTTCTTATGATGGAGAACTGGAACACTGTATTTACTGAACATACACGCCGCCTTTTTGCATATAGCAAGGCTTTTCAACCAGTGGTATGGGTACCACCTGTGGTACATTGGCACCTGGCAGGTTGTACGTGACCATCCTAGAAAAGTGGTAGCGGGGGAGGGGAATGAGCTGAAGCAGTGGAAGCACCGCACAAGCCTGAGCGAGAGACGGCTGGAGCTGCAGTGCTGTCAGGGCTCAGCGGAAGCGCCAGGATCAGCGCCAGGCTCCAGCTGGAGCTCGGTGCTGATCCTGCCGCTTCTGCTGAGCCCAGAAGAAGCACCGATTAGCTGGAATGTTGCAGCATCTCCAGGGTCTTGTGATTTACATTCAGATGCTTGGCAACTGATTCATGACGGTCACAGTGTCCCAGGGTCATGTGAAGTGACCAAACCTTGCTGCAACCACCCAGCAGATGGGGGGAATAAAAACCAAACCAAACACACACACACACACACACACACACACACACCCCACCCACCCACTGCCAATCCTCAACAGAATTGCTCACAACAATGAAAACCTCCGACAGGAGCAAGAGCACCACTGGCTGGGCAGTGTACCTGCCGAGCAGGCAGGTGTCTTGCTCAGCTGTGGCCTGGGGGGCACTTTTTTCAATGCCACTGTAACTTCAAACAGTCACTAAGTGAACTGTTGTAAGTCGACTACCTGTACTTCATCACTTTTTCCCTTTTTTTTTTGGTCATCAGGTTTTCGACACCTTGCTGGGCGACTGGTGGTACTCGGATGTTGCCATATCCTAAAAGTGGCACAATGGGTGAAAAGGTTGAAAAGCCCTGGCATATAGTTCTGTATTTACTGTACTCTCCTGTATATTGTATTTTCCTCTAGTTTATGATATTTGAGCTGTTAAGAAATCCACCCATCCCTTGCTCTACGTCCCTTCCCATCCGAAGAGTTACTCGGCCACCAGTCAGGATACCTTCAGTTTGGGAATTTCCTGGATGCGAACATCATCCGTCACTGTGCCCACCACGACGGCTGTTTTGTTCTCCCGCCCTTGGAGCTTCATTTTACGGATCTAGAGAATAAGAGAGTGATCAAGTTAGCCTGCCTGCCCTGACCAATTTGTCTTTATGGTCCTTTAGCAGCGTTGCTTTTTAGCTAAAATCCACCCTAATCAGGAGGGGAATGTCGCTGTGCTGAGCTGCGTTGTTTTCCTGCAGACATTTCTAGTTGGATGATGAAAGGTCTGCAGGAAAACTGAGCCTCAGAGAGCACCAAGCGCGCCGAGTTAATAACATTCCCTTCTATCGGAATATTACCAGCATTCGCCTCTTTGAGCTCATCGCTATACCAACTTCTTTTCTTTTTTTTCTCTATTTGGTTA
The DNA here is from genome assembly GCF_964194415.1 of Vipera berus. Taxonomy (NCBI): domain Eukaryota; kingdom Metazoa; phylum Chordata; class Lepidosauria; order Squamata; family Viperidae; genus Vipera; species Vipera berus. Next base: position 52,746,532 of record NC_138210.1, on the reverse strand, counting down.
AAGCCACAGCAGAGGTGGCATCACTTATTCTTTCAACAGGATAGGAACAAGGACGACGACAACAAAGCATAGTTAAAGCAAAGAGAAAAGACTAAAACTGGCAGGGGGGGAACGGAAGGACCAAGAAATAGAAAAGCGATAAGAGAATTGAAGAGTCTGCACTTACCAACCGCGACACAGACAATGGAGGCCGGTTGGTGCGGCTCATGAATAGCCGTTTGAGTATCACCTTGTTGAATTTGGCATTGGTCCGGCGAGCCAGGAATCTGTAGAGCTGAGAGGGTGGAAATTAAACCTCCAAACAGACTCCATTATTCTCTCACCCTGCCCCAAGGTATCTAGAAATTAGCCTCAAATTTAGAGCATTTTATAGCAACCTGATTCAATATATGACCTTTGCAAACGAAACAGAAGTCCACGCTTTCCTCAAATATCACCACAAAGAGCCCATTGTCTCCTAATATCAGCTGGATCGTGAGGAAAGAGGTGCATTGCCCAATGAAGTGTCTAAAATTAAACCCAAATATTGCTAATAGATTTCCGAGCAACTAAGGATCGTATCATGCAAAAGTGATCGATGACGACACCTAGAATCTTTATACACACAGTACATTGCTGTCAAGTGTAACCCGCCCCCCAATACCCATGCATTTGTATTTTTTCATGTAAATGCAAAACTTAGGTCTCACCTTTACTAAGAGACGAAGATAAATATCCTGACTCTTGGGCTCCTTACGCCGAACCTTACGGTCCTTGTTGTGGCGAATGTCAATTCCCTGGTGACAAATAAAGAGAAATGTTCAGGTTAATGGAAATATCATATATATGCCCTTTCCCTGACAAATAAACAAAAAAATATCTTTTTTATATTTTGGCATTACGTTTATTATATAAACTTCTGGTGTCAAATAGGGGTTTAGCTTGGACAAGATCGAAGTGCCCTAAAACAGAGGTTTCCCCAACCTTTTGGGCACCAGGGACCGCTTCCGTGGAGAGAGGTTTTTCCTTGGACCGGAGGGGTGTGTGGTTTCATGTATTGCCTGCATCCCATGGATGGGGCTTTGCTTGTTTGTGCAGACCGGATTCTGGCATGCCATGGCCCGGTGCCAGTCCATGGACCGGGGGTTGGGGATCCCTGCTCTAAAAGACTCTAATCAGGATCTGCAAAAAAATCAGGGACTGCTGCCAGAGCAGAAATCCCAATACCCCAAAACGTCTGATACGTTTGCATCAAAATCTACTCTCCAGGTACAACATCATCAAGTCTATAAGGAATGCAGTGGCTCACATGTTAAGGACACTGGGCTGACAACTTGAAAGCCCACATTTGAAGCCCTGAGTGTTGCTGTGTGACAGGGTAAGCTCCCATCATTCACTCTAGCTCCTGCCAACCTTGCAGTTTTGAAAGCATGAAAATGCGAGTAAATAAAGAGATGCCACTTTGGTGGGCTCATGAAAGGAGTCCCCAACTGGGCATCCCCCAGGAATGCTGATGTCACTGGCTCATCCTGATCAGAAGCACTTTGGTGCTTCCGATATGGAAGTTTAGTACAATTAGCTGGTAGTCTATGAAAAATCTCAAGACTCTGGAGAATATTAGTTTTGCTTACGTATACGGGTAGGCTTACGACCATAATTGAGCCCACCAAAATTTCTGTTGCAAAGTGAGATAGTTGTTAGCTTTGCCCCATTTTACGATCTTTCCTGCCATAGTTGTTAAGTGAATCACTGCTGTTTAGTAACACGGTTGTTAAGTGAATCCGACTTCCCTGTGGTCTTTGTCAGAAGGTTGCAAAGGGGGATCACATGACCTCAGGACACTGCAACCATCGTAAATGTGAGTCAGTTGCCAAGCGTCTGAATTTTGATCACTTGACCATCAAGATTCTGCAAAGGTGTTAAGTGTGAAAATGGTAGTAAGTCCATTTTTTCAGTGCCGTTGTAACTTTTGAACGGTCAATAAATAAACCGCTGTATGTCAAGAACTACCTTAACTATAAGATCTGTGTAAGCATATATAAAATTGCACCGTGAATGACATTCTCTCCTGTAGGGTTAGGGTCAGATATGTATGTAAAACTAAATGAACAAAATGTAAACGACATTAGAATGATACACGGCACAACAGCAATAGACATTCAGCCACGTTGCACCATACTATCCCTATTATGCTGTGTCACATAAGTAGCTATTAGTCCTTTTTTTTAGATAAATGCCAGAGTTATTCAGACTTATTTTATCTATATCCATTACTATCTGACCCAGTGTTTCTCAACCTCAAGAACTTTTAAGATGCATGGACTTCAACTTCCAGAATTCCCCAATCAGATGCTGGCTGGGGAATTCTGAGATCTGAAGTCCACCAATCTTAAAATTGTTGGGTGTGAGAAACATCAATTTGACTCATCTGCTCTGTCCCAATGAATACAGCCAGGTACCACAACAAAAAAAAGAGGTTTGGGGAGGGGTTTTTTTGAGTTTCGCAATTCTATTTAGTATTGATAGATTTACATACTATTTAATAATTGCATTTCTTTAGAAATTACTCTTGAGTTTTGTTTAGCGGTTCAGGCATTAGGATAGAAATCTGGAAGACAGGTGACTTTGGCCTGTCATTCTCTCAGCCCTAGGAAACACACACACAGGTAAATAGGTGACTACAATAAACCAAACTGAACTATGCTAGAATTATACTACTACTGTTGGATGGAACAATGGATGGAAACTAATCAAGGCAATGGATGAAAAGTAATCAAGGAGAGAAGCAACCTGGAACTATGGAGAAACTTACCAACAGTGAGAACAATTAACCAGGGGAACAGCTTGCCTCTAGAATTTGTGGCTGCTCCATCACTGGAGGTTTTGAAGAGACTGGACAGCCACTTGTCTGAAATGGTATACTCGTCTCCTGCTTGAGTAGGAGGTTGGACTAGAAGACCTCCAAGGTCCCTTCCAGTTCTATTCCATTCTATTCCTATAGCTTTGCATCAACTAATTCATAGGGGGAAATGTGCTGTTTGAAACAGTGTTCGAGACACCATGTGAATAATTGAGTACATTTCATATATTATATATTAATATATTTATATTTATATTTTTATATTTGGAGGATTGGAAGATGAACTTGTACATATATATATATGTGTGTGTGTGTGTGTGTGTGTGTGTGTGTGTGTGTGTGTGTGTGTAAATTTTAGATTACACAAATATGAGCTGTCACTGTTGTGACTACTGCCTGTCGATGGCCTTCGGTTAGGCCGAAACAGGAAATAAAGATTTGTCCCATGTTTGGGGCCTAGCAAGGTAATCTAAATAGTTAACAAGCATTTTATATATATATATATATATATATATATATATATATATATATATATATATATATATATATATATATATATATATATATATATATATATATATATATACACACACACACACACACACACACACACACACATACAAATGCTTGTTAACTATTAGATTACCTTGCTAAGGCCCCAAACATATATATATATACACACACACACACACACACACACACATAAGTACAAGTTCATCTTCCAATCCTCCAAGCCATTCAACCTAGATTGATCTTCTTCGTTTAGCTGGGTGTTCCTCTCAAATTATAGACTGTATTCTCTATGTTCACCCTTCACGTTTATCTACATTTCATGACGAAGAGACCCATCCCCATCCGTTTTCACTACAGTACCAGTATCAGGTTTAGTCACCATTTTTGAAAGAGTTTTCCCTTGTCCTATGCTGTAATTTATTCCTATGTGCAGAAAAGTCGCTTTACCTATTGCTACTACACTGTGCATAACAGATCTCGTTGGATCCTACGCCTCTCAGTTTGCTCAAACAAAGGACGGACACAAAGCAACAACAAAAGACAAGTCTTTTATTCTACTAACGCTCTTTTGTAACAGTCAGATGGGACCAAAAACTACACTCTTCCCAAAATAACGTCATGTTTTAGAGGACAAATTTTTGCGACCCCAGGCTGCCCGTTTTTCATCTGATGTTAACTTTCTTACCACACCAAAGTAACGAGATGACACTTATGAATTCAACTCGGGCTATGAATTCAACTTCGAGCCTTCCTCTGCCCGATCTTTAGGAGAGCCCGCAAACTGGGAGCTTCCTTAGGCCCGAACTCCCAACCTGCAAACAACGGCCGCCCTCTGCGTGCAGGCCTCCCTAGTATCGGGGTTCAATCCTGCCCCCCCCCCCAGAACGTGTGTGTTTACCACTTTACCACCACAACACAACCTGCTGTCCAGGCTGCTTCCCCGGAGAAGATTACAACCGATTCAACAGCCCGGTTCCCTTCCCTCTCAATTCTTACCATGGTGGCGTCGACAACCGCCGGAAGAAAGAGACCGGAAGAAGCCGCCGACGCGCAAAGAACTATGGGAACGAAAGGATGAGGCAGGGGAAACGGGTAAGTCTCTCTCTCTCTCTCTCTGGTGATGTTATGACCGCGCACGTAATGTAAAGGCGATGTAGAGCGACGTTCCTTTGTCAAGAAAGCACGATTCCGGGTTAACTTTCTGATTAATTATATCTCGTTAGAGAGATAAGTAACTCTTCGATATCGGTTGAAACTTGGTTATGGCCGATCAACCCGATAAGTGTTGTTTTCACTGAAGCTTTGTGGGATGAACCTACATGCATATCACACCTTTTGGAAAAGCAACAAAGAAGCAGAAAATATAAAAGATATAGTAACCCATCTTCCCCTCAATTAAAGCAAGAAAAGGAAAGAGGAATAAATAGTTAAAATCTATTTTTTCTGTCTCCTATATTTTCATTGTAAGAGAACAATAATATTAGGCTACTATAGCCAAAAATCAAAATGAATTTTCAGACAAATTTTCTAAAAAGATCCACATTCCTGCAATTTTTCAGAATAGGATAAATTCTAATTCCATCACAATGGCCTCAGTCTTCTCTTTCATCTTCATGAAAGAAGAAATTATTTTTCCAATTGATTGCATCATTCATGCTCTTTTTTACCACCACCAACCACTTGGTGTACTCTTTTTTTTATTTAGTTCACATTCATTCATTCTGGCTACTGTACTCTCAAATACTTTTCTTACACACCTCATTCACCTGGCTTTCAACTTACTTTTATATTTGTACTGATATACCCACCTGTCAGATAAGCAGGCAAAAGCATGTTTTTATATTTATTTCTGCCTTTATTGTTTTTATAAATAACTCAAGGCAGCAAACCAACACAATACTCCCCATTCCTATTTTTCCCACAACTGTGTGAGGTGAGTTGGATTGAGAGAAGGTGATTGGCCCAAAGCCACCCAGCCCATTTCATGCCTAAGGCAGGACTAGAACTCAGTTTCCTGGTGATTTGCCCAGTCATTTGGCCAGCTTTCATGCCTAAGGTGAGACTAGAACTCACCATCTCCTACTGATTTGTCCAATGTCACCTAGCCAGCTTTCACGCCTAAGGTGGGACTAAAATTCACACTCTTGTTTCTAGCTTGTGTCTTAACCACTAGACCAGGCGTAGGCAACCTCGGCTCTTTTATGGCTCATGGACTTTGACTCCCAGAATTCCTGAGTCAGCTATGGCTATAAAAGAGCCAAGGTTGCCTACCCCTGCGCTAGACCAAACTGTCTCTCATTAGACATGTTCATTGGATACAGCCATTTGCCTTTCTTTCAACACTGATTATTTGCCACAGAGCACATAATGCTCATAACCTTTCTACCACCACAGTCCTTTAAGTATTAGTGGTGATATATGAGGATTATGCCTTTAAGAACAGTTGTTAGTCAGCTGATACCTGGTCCATCACCTGATCTTAATATGCCTAATTTCTGTTTATGTTAACAATATATCTTTCCGTAGGTGCTCAGTGTTGTTTTAGGTGCCCTTGTTGCTATGTGCATGCATAACTGACTTCTGTGAATAAAAGATTTATTTACCATCCGGAATTACTTGATTGTGAATTCATCAGGCTAGATAATGAGATAGATAAGAGCAAGCGACTTCTGAAAAACTTTGTCAAAAAAAATGAAGAGGCTTGTCCAGGAAGTTTCTGAGAATTGAGCACAGTTGAACAGAAGAAGAAAAAAAGAATATGGGCCCTACAGTTTACTAAGTCTATATATTTTAGTTGTGAGCTTACACTGTAATTATTGTACAAATTTTGGATGTTTTACAAGTGATGTATCAATTTTATTGAGGTATTTTTATTTTGTGTTGAACATAGTTATATAGGTATATGCAAAATAAAAACACTATCTTCTTGTCCCCAATTCATGTCTGAGCCTGGTGCTGAGGCCAATGAAGTACACCAGACATGAGGTGTAGTTTTTGTTTTATTGAAGCTCTCCAAGAAAAGGGATCCTGGCCAAAATGCCAAGGAACCTCGAACCACAGAATTAAGAAAGCTTTATACATTTTCACTAAGGAGAAGGTGGGATATCATCTAATAAACATTTCAATAATGATCTAACAATTATTCTATTGGCCTCTAGCCATCCCTATTCTGAGCTTGCAAGGTGCCTAAGTCTGTTACTTTTATCAGCTTTCTAACCATCCAGAATTGTTACAAGCTTTGTGCATATTCTTGCCAGACAAACTCCTCAATTACAGTCTTCCTGATCTCCTTTCAAATGTATGCAATGGTGGGATTCAAACATGTGAACAACCAGTTCTGTGTGGATGCCGCTTCCAGAAGTACACTCTGGGCCTGGGCAATAAAAAAAATAGCTACCGGTTCTGCCGAAGTGGTGCAAACTGGCTGAATCCCGCCACTGAGTGTATGCCATAATTTTGCTTTGTTTTGGCATCCAGCCCATCAATCTGATGGTATAAATCTGTTAATACATTAAATACAGAAGAAGAATCTATCATAGTGTCTTTTTTATTCATGGAAGCCTGTTAACTAGTGTAGGAAGAAAAGTCTCCATCATGGTTCCTCCAAGCGGGGAATAAACATGGCAACTGCTTGGGAAGAAGGTTGTAGCTTACTGCAGAGGAAAGGCAGACAGAAAGATGGATCCAACAGGAAAAGAAAGACTGAGCACATGTGGGTAGTGGGTTTTTATACCCCCTGGACTCTATCGTCTGGAGTTATTTCCTGTTTCAAGGTTTGTATTTCCTTTGTCCAATGCAGTAAAAGTGCTACACTCAATTTGCCAGCAAATTTGGAAAACTCAACAATGGCCACAGGATTGGAAAAGATCAGTTTACATTCCAATTCCAAAGAAAGGCAGTGCCAAAGAATGTTCAAACTATCGCACCATTGCACTCATTTCTCATGCTAGTAAAGTCATGCTTAAAATCCTACAAGCTAGACTTCAGCAGTATGTGGATCGAGAACTACCAGAAGTGCAGGCAGGATTTCGAAGAGGCAGAGGAACTAGAGATCAAATTGCCAACATACGCTGGATCATGGAGAAAGCTAGGGAGTTCCAGAAAAACATCTACTTCTGCTTCATTGACTATGCTAAAGCCTTTGATTGTGTGGATCATAACAAACTGTGGCAAGTTCTTAAAGAGATGGGAGTACCAGACCATCTTATTTGTCTCTTGAGAAACCTATATGCGGGTCAAGAAGCAACAGTGAGAACTGGACACGGAACCACTGATTGGTTCAAAATTGGGAAAGGAGTCCGGCAAGGCTGTATACTGTCGCCCTGCCTATTTAACTTATATGCAGAGCACATCATGAGAAAGGCAGGGCTAGATGAATCAAAAGTTGGAATTAAGATTGCCGGAAGAAATATCAACAACCTAAGATACGCAGATGATACCACTCTAATGGCAGAAAGTGAAGAAGAACTAAAGAGCCTCTTGTTGCAGGTGAAGAAGGAGAGTGCAAAACTTGGGTTGAAACTTAACATTAAGAAAACCAAGATCATGGCATCTGGCCCTCTCAATTCCTGGCAAATAGATGGGGAAGAAATGGAGGTAGTGACAGATTTTATTTTCCTGGGCTCCAAGATCACTGCAGATGGGGACTGTAGCCAAGAAATTAAAAGACGCTTGCTCCTGGGGAGGAAAGCCATGGCAAATCTAGACAGCACACTAAAAAGCAGAGACATCACCCTGTCAACAAAAGTGCGTATAGTCAAGGCTATGGTCTTCCCAGTTGCAATGTATGGCAGTGAAAGTTGGACCATAAGAAAGGCTGAGCGCCAAAGAATTGAGGCCTTTGAACTGTGGTGCTGGAGAAGACTCCTGCGAGTCCCTTGGACCGCAAGGCGATCAAACCGGTCAGTCCTAGAGGAGATCAATCCTGACTGCTCTTTAGAAGGCCAGATCCTGAAGCTAAAACTCAAGTACTTTGGCCACCTAATGAGAAGGAAGGACTCGCTGGAGAAGAGCCTAATGCTGGGAAAGATCGAGGGCAATAGAAGAAGGGGACGACAGAGAATGAGGTGGCTGGATGGAGTTACTGAAGCAGTAGGCGTGAGCTTAAATGGACTCCAGAAGATGGTAGAGGACAGGAAGGCCTGGAGGAATGTTGTCCATAGGGTCGCGATGGGTCGGACACGACTTCGCAGCTAACAACAACAACATTTCCTTTGTCACGTATTCTGTCCTGAGCCTAGGTGTGCCACTCTAGGATTCTTGCTGGTTGTCTGTCCCAGCCCACCTCCCTGGGGCAGGGGTATGTAGATTTTAGAAGTTTGAAGTCTTCTTAGCTTCAACCTTCCTGAATGGTTTACATCTGCATTTCTATAGAGTTGGTTTCCACTTGGGGGAGGGAGACTTGGGGCTATTAAGAAAACCTGGGCATGCTTTTTCTGTCTCTTTAAGATCCTTTTAGGAAATATATTTTCCTGCCCTTTTAATATTTCCTTCTCTGGGGAGCTGACTTCCCACACTAGGTATAAAAGAAATATATAGAATTATATTTAAGGGTGGAATATATTTTCCTTTGGAGTAGTGAATTCATGGACTTCAACTCCCAGAATTCCTGAGCCAGCTATGCTGAGCTATGCTGGCTCAGGAATTCTGGGAGTTGAAGTCCATGAGTCATAAAAGAGCCGAGGTTGCCTACCCCTGTGCGTCTAGAAAAACTACGAAATCTTTTAAATTGCTTTTAGCAGATTATTTTTGGCTTTAATACTTTTATATAGGCAGTCCTCATTTAGTTATAACTGATGAAAAGTAACTTTGCAATCTGTCCTCATATATATATAATCTTCGTAGGTCTAGTGACTGCTCTGCTTAATGACTAAGTCCCAATTCTGATGTCTAAAAAGCACTACTTGTATATGTATATAAGCAAATTTACTGCATACCACTTTCTTTCTGTTGAGTGTGTAATAATATGAATAGGTATGGTGTGTAGAGACTGTACATTGTATATTTAAATTAATTATATGCCAATTGTGGAGTGAAAGTCTTCCCATAGTGGCCTATAAAGTGGCTCTTTTTAGTGTCTAAGATGAAAAGCAGCCAATCAAGGCTTGCGTTGCATAAGAAAAATTCGAGGTGAAGGTGCCACGTTTTGCCCATATCCAAAATGGATGACACTACGTGACGCATACAGAACTTTCCCTAACTTTTAATGTTCTAGGCCAGGGAATGGGCTGTGAAGGATGAGATTGCCCTGATCCAAAATGGCCGCCACCACGTCCCTCTTCTCGAGACAAGAGTCTGCGTTTATTTCACTTAGTAAAGATGGAGGAAGCTGGAAATTTCTCTCTCCCTTGATTTTGCCCAAAGCTCAAAATTGTCCCTCTCCCCTCAGCAAAACCTATCATCGCTGAAAGAAACCTCTTTCGTTAGCACTTTTAAGGACTCAACATTCTTTCATAACTTGAACCCCTTCGCTGGCGCCTATCCCTTAATTAAGATGGCCGGTTTGTTACTTTATACCTTTGCTGTCGTCAATACGGCAAAGCCACTCACCAATGTCCGAGGAGAGTGCCGTTGAGGGGCGGGACTACCACGATTTTCTGACCTCTGATAGGGAGGGAGAAAGCTTTCCCCACCCCATTGCTCATCCTTCTTCCCCAGGTAGAAAAGGAACACTTCCCGATCTAACATGCGAGGCAGTGTGCAGCTCAGAGCAGAGGCGAGAACCGGGCTCGGAAAGCGAGAAGGAGAGCCGGGGTCGAGCAAAGAGGGGGATGGCGTGGAAAAAAATGGGGGAGAGATGCTGAAGATTGGAGGTTGTTAGGGGTGGGCAGACCTTCAGAAGTGCCCGGGAGCTTCTCCTTCTTTCCCCCTCTCCTCCCCACAGATTCCTTCCTAAGGTCATCTGGCTTTTTGGACAAAGCGTGCCCGGTGAGAGGGGAATAGGATCCTTTCGGGGGGGGGTTATCTCAAACGTCCTCCCCCTCCCAGTATAAATGTATATTTGTGTGTGTGTGTGTGTAATAATGATCAGCTCTGTTGCCCTCCTCCACTTTTTTTTTAGTAAAGAGCTTTTCCCTGTTCCCCCCCTTTTATGATGACACGCTCTTGCGAACATTTGTGAGAAACTTATTTTTTTTCTAAACCTAGGGAGTGAAAACAGTTGAGTTAGGTTGACAAAGCTTAATAAAAGTTTTTCATTTCTCCTTGCCGCTAGTTGAAGGGTAGAATGAAGGGTGTCTGCATTCTCTTTCCAAACTCCACACACACACACACACCCCACTTTTTTTTTGGTATTTTTCATTCCTGAGTGTCCCCTAAATAGATCAATATTTTTTTATTGTTTAATTTTTAACTGAAGTTCTTCTCCCTTCTCTGAAGTTTTGGGAAGCAGACTTGTAAAAGGGAAGGAAAAGAGTTTAGTAAAAAAAATAGAATGTTTTTGTAGCCAGGTGGGTCTGATTAGATTTTTACAGGTTGGACAGCTTCCTAGTTAAATATTGAAACACTTTATCTAAAGGTGAAATCATGCTGAAAACAAGATTTTCTACATATGTTTCTGAAGAAGCACTTGTTTTGCGAAGAAAAACCTCCCTTCAAACTTATTAACCCTAGTGTTAGGGTCAGACAGGTCTGTGTTCATTCCTCTAGAATTTGGATGACATTTTTCAGAAAAATTAGGGAGTATGTACTGGCAGTAAATTTCCTCTTATTTCATTTCCTTGAGACAAAGGTTCTTGCTCAATAAAAGAGCAATGAAGTCTTGAAAATGCTTAAGAAGCTCTAGTGAGGAAGCAAGTTTCTTGGTAAAAGTAAGTTGCGTCAGCTACTCAGCTGACCTAAGGAAAATCTGTGTGAATGGAAAGGTTTTAAATCCTGCTTTTCACATCTTGGGTGATGGGAGGAGTGGTGAAAAAGGAGGTTAAGTAGTGATGGGTTGGAACCAGCTGTTTGACAGGTATTAAAGCACAACTGCAAAGTGTGGTTCCGTGACAAGATGAACCTGGTACTAAAGCCTTGTCAAGAAGGTTCTGAGGCCATCCTCCATGGGGAGTTTGGAGCCTACCCCCCTAAGGGCATCCGCTATGCCCTCAGCCTCACCCGGACTGAACTGCATATCCAGCGCCTAGTACCCAAGCCGGACACTGATCAACGGACCATGATACGGCTGATAGATGTGGTTGGTTGCCACACACTGCGCAGTCATACAGTAGCAAACCAGTCGGCATTCTTCTGCATCTTTGCCTATCCACTGAAGAAAAAAAAGGTGGCGGTGGGCTCAGGACGGGCCCGGCAGCGGATTGCAAAGACCTTTCAAGTGGACGGAGCAGAGCGCTACAAGGAAAACCAGGCTCTTGCCGAAAAATGGGCAGCTGCCATCAAGTGCCTAGTGTTGGGGATTCCAATTTCAAGTGAAACAGGTAAGGGGTGCCCTGTATTGGGGAGCATTGCTTCTCACCTGGAGAGATGGCAAATGCTATCTGTTTCTATGGCCTTCCTTAAACTGTATTGTTGTGGGCTACAAGTCAAATGGGTGCTGGTGTGTTTATCGGTCTGTTTTTTTAAAAAAAAATGAAATCAACTTATTGGGAGAGAGTTCATAACAAGTCCTTAGCCTGATAGGATGATTTTCTGGATGGTAAAGAATAAAAGTGTCGGGATGGTGGTGGTTAAATGTAGGAGAACCCCCAGAATGGCTTAGCAGTGAGATGGATGGCATATAAATTTAATAAATACGGCATTGTGCAGACCTGCCACATAATTTTACGAGATATCTGAAAAACTGAACGTCAGCTTAGAGTATGCCTGCTGGCAGAGGTGTCAATCTTTAGTTAAAAAAGTCAAAATTAATATAAACTCTTGACCTAGAGAATATAAATCTCCTATCTCTGTTGTCTTCAGCTATTGCAAACTTACTTTCACATTGCTGAGATTACAGAGTAGATTAACCTCCCAATCTACAAATCCATGATGTTGGAATGCCCTGGAAAGATGCAGACTTGCATTCCAAGGAGTTGCTAGGTTTTGAAGTGTGTGGTAACTGAGATGGAAGCAAGTTGTGGCTTTCCTAATAAGTACAGCACATTTGAATAAAATTATTGCTGTGTTGACCTGCCTTTGTATAATGGAAGGCAACTCCCATCAGAATTCAAAAGTAGTGAAGCTAAGGCCTCCTCAGATTACATTGTATTAAATCTTTCTTCTCCCTGACCACTTTTGAGTGCTGGAAATGTCATGTTTTGTTTTGTTTTTGTTGTTTTTTAAAAAAACCCTCCTTCCATTTTTACTCTTGTCTGCTAGAACAGAGGCCCTCCAACCTTTTGGACACCAAGGATCGGTGCCGTGGGGAAAGGTTTTTCTGCCAACCAGAGGGGGTTTGGTTTTGCATACTGCCTGCATCCCATGGGTGGGGGCTTCACTTGTTTGTGCAGCCCAGTTGCTGGCATGCTGCGGATTGGTGCCGGTCCACGGAACGGGGTTGGGGACCCCTGTGCTAGAAGAGAATATATAAAGGTAAAGGTTCCCCCGCACATGCGTGCTAGTCTTTTCCAACTCTAGGGGCCGGTGCTCCGTTTCAAAGCCGAAGAGCCAGCGCTTGTCCAAGGACGTCTCCATGATCATGTGGCTGGCATGACTAGACACCAAAGGCGCACGGAACGCTGTTACCTTCCCACCGTAGTGGTCCCTATTTTTCTACTTGCATTTTTACGTGCTTTCAAACTGCTAGGTTGACAGAAGCTGGGACGAGTAACAGGCGCTCACTCTGTTACGCGGCACTCGGGATTTGACCCGCCAAACTGCCGACCTTCTGATTGACAAGCTCAGCGTCCTAATCCACTGAGCCACCGCGTCCCAGAGAATATATACCTGTCTGTTTATCCTTTTATCTTATTAACAGTCTAAGGGTATATTTTGCCAACCGAATGAACTTTCTGTTTAAAATGTGAGCATAAATGTCCTGGAAAGTATGGAGTCAAGTGCTGCAATGGCTACATGTCCCACACTGAAATGTGTTTAACTTGCAATTTGTGTACATGGAAACCTGAAGGAGAAGATCCGTTTATGTTGAGCAACTTGCTTACAAGCTCTAGCTCTGAATTCAACTGTGTTGAATTCACTTTTGTAATTTCCAATCAGCACAGCAACTCTAAAGAATACAAAATATATTGTGTTAGATTAAAGAATATCAGACTAATAGTGATTCTTCACTGAGTATTCTTATTTGTCAGCACAATTTACAACAGCTTATTCAATGTATAACAAAGGGGCAGGGAAAGTCAAATAGAATAGAGGTAGTCTTTTATTTATGACCTGTCAGTCAAGAAACATTTGAAGTTAAAGATGGTCTCCTAAAAGATACTTACAATCCAGTCCACGTGACCACGTTTTGGCCACTTGGCAACCAGCCTACGTTTTTGCCAATTGTGGCATTCCACAGTCATGTGACTGCAGTTTACTACATTTTTTGTTGAAATCCAACATTTATTTTTGGTTTCCAGCAAAATCACCCCATAGCAAACAATGGGTTTGCTTAATAACCATGGCAATTGCTTTATGATCATTGCAAAAGTTGCAAAATGGGGTTGGTCGTGTGATAACTCACTTGGCAACCATGATGACTGTATTTGGCAGACTCAGTTGTGGTAGTAAGTCAAGGCCTGCCTGTAAACAGCACATAAAATTAAAAGCTATGAAGGCCTCAGTATTGGTTACAGAATCAAAGTATGATGTGGGGCAATACTAATAGTTGAATGATTACTTGAGTTAGAGCTGTGCCTCTGAAATTACAAAAGTTCAAGGAGATTCAAAAGCTTCTAACTCCCAAGAGGAGATTGCAGGCTTTAAATACCTTTATCAAATGCAATAAACCCCCAAGTGGCCTCAACAGCTCTCAGAGAGAGTGCTAACGGCCAGATGACTGCAAAGTAATATAATCCTTCCAACCCCCTCCCACCATCCTGTCAGAACCTATCCTTCCACACCACCACCCCCCAGTCCTAGCTGATGAAGCTTCTTGGATGAGAAGCAAAACTACTTCCTCAAGGGAAAAAAGAGTCCAGTTGCCTTTTGGGGGGGGGGGGGGAAACACCTTTGAGATAGCTATGACCTGGATGACTGAGAATCTCCATAGACAATTGTAGGGAAAATTGTCCCCAAAGTGGCTGAGTGTCTAACCTCGAACCCAGGAGTAGACAACTTTGGCCCTTTTTATGACCTGTGGACTTCAGCTCCCAGAATTCCTGAGCCAATGTGGCTGGCTCAGGAATTCTTGGAGTTGAAGTCCACAGGCTGTAAAGGGGCCAAATTTGCCCAGTTCTGTCTAATCCAGGGGTAGGCAACCTTGGCTCTTTTATGACTCGTGGACCTCAACTCTCAGCCAGGCTCAGGAATTCTGGGAGTTGAAGTCCACGAGTCATAAAAGAACCAAGGTTGCCTACCCCTGGTCTAATCAGAGCCTATTCACGGCAAGATCAAATGGTCTCTGGGACATCACAAATCACAACCATGCTCTAGCCTACGAGTGCCTGATTCAGCACTAGCTAAAACTAGTGGGTGATTTATTTATTTATTTATTAACAAAGAACATCATACAAATACAGCATTCTCTCCTCCTTTTGCATCTGGCTTTGCACACAAGAAGTCAGGAATTAGCTGATTGTAAGACAAATTCTCAAGAACCAAGTCAAAATAATGGCTGCACCATAAGATGCAGTACTTTTTTTGTACAGAACTATATGCCCCCTTGGAACAGAAGTGCTTGCTTTCAGAGTTGTGTGTACCGTGAAAAAGAGCAGGCTTTCTAAGGGATGATGATGATGATGATGATGATGATGATGCATTAAACACAGACAGCTGTACCAGCAATTAAAAAACTGCAGAGGAAGTGCTGAACACTGCATAGGAGGGCCTGTATTAAAAGGGAATTTGTCTGAAAGCACACAGTTTCCCTCGTTCATTTCAGTTCAAGGAATTTCTGTATGATGCATTACCCATTGCTGAGGGGTGGCTGAATACATTTACTGCTAGAAGATTTACACGATTAATTGTTTTCGTGAAGTGGTTAGTTGTTTTATGGAACTAGCAGGGAAAACACACTACGCAGGTTTCCTCCTCAGTGTGTGATTTGTGCTTTGGGTGCTTCCTTTAAATCAGGGCTGTTCAACCTTTTCACCCATTGTACCACTTTTAGGATTGGGCAACATCCAAGTACCACCAGTCACCTAGCAAGGGGTCAAAAACTTGATGACCAAAAAAAAAGGAAAAAAAGTGATGAAGAACAGGTAGTCCTCGACTTACAACAGTTCGCTTAGTGACTGTTCGAAGTTACAATGGCACTGAAAAAAGTGCCCCCCAAGCCACAGCCGAGCAAGACACCTGCCTGCCCGCCCGGCAGCACTCTTCTTCCTGTCCGAGGTTTTCATTGTTGTGAGCATTTCTGTTGAAGATTGGCAGCAGGGGTGGGGTGGGGGGTGTTTGGTTTTTATTCCCCCGTCTGCTGGGTGGTTGCAGCAGGTTTGGTCATTTCACATGACCCTGGGACACTGTGACCATCATAAATATGAATCAGTTGCCAATCATTTGAATGTAAATCACAAGACCCTGGAGATGCTGCAACATTGCAGCTGATCGGCGCTTCTTCTGGGCTCAGAAGCGCCAGGATCAGCGCCGAGCTACAGCTGGATCCTAGCGCTGATCCTGGCGCTTCCGCTGAACCCTGACAGCCCTGCAGCTCCAGCCATCTCTCGCTCAGCCTTGTGCGGCTGCCACCGGTTCAGCTCATTCCCCTCCCCCGCTACCACTTTTCTAGGATGGTTGCGTACCACCTGCCAGGTGCCAATGTACCACAGGTGGTACCCGTACCACTGGTTGAAAAGCCCTGCTTTAAATGATGCTAAGCAACTTTTATTGTTTATCTTATGAATGTTCATACATTCTCCAGATTCTTAGACTTGTTTGCTTAGACCAAGGGTAGGCAACCTCGGCTCTTTTATGACTCATGGACTTCAACTCCCAGAATTCCTGAGTCAGCTATGCATAGCTGACTCAGGAATTCTGGGAGTTGAAGTCCATGAGTCATAAAAGAGCCAAGGTTGCCTACTGCTGGCTTAGACAGTGTTGCTCTGTTCTCCTCATCCAGAAGATTCTGTGGGACCGGTTAAAATCTAAAGGGTTGTGTTGCACCAGGAATTCAACCTGCAGGCTCTTTCAGTCTATCATTTCCATGGACAGGAAATCTGTCAGCCCTGCTTCTGTACCAATGTTATGTTTTTCAACTGAAGCAAAGAAAAAAGCTGAAGAAAAAAGAAAAAGAAAAAACTAAGCAGCCCAGTTGGAAAAGGTCCATGGAAGATGAAGCGAGGAGAAGAAAACAATAGTTTAATAATAGTCAATTGGTATTTTTTCCCCCTGTACATATAATCAAAACAGAAACAAACCCTGGGGGCTGATCTCCCCTCTAAGCTAAAATCCGTGCAGCAAAGCAGAAAAAGCTGTATTGTAGATACATTTTATATGTCAAGAATGTGAACTGAATTACATGAAGACACAACTGTGTTGAAGCTTGCTGGATGGAAAGCAACACCTGTGCATGCTGAAAGAAAAAAAAGGGCTATCGATTGTTACTTACAAAGTGCCAAATAACTCAGCTTATAATTATAGCATTATAATGATGGAAGGGACGCAGTGGCTCAGTGGGTTAGGACACTGAGCTTGTTGATCAGAAGGTCAGCAGTTTGGCGGGTCGAATCCCGAGTGCCACGTAACAGAGTGAGCGCCTGTTACTCGTCCCAGCTTCTGCCAACCTAGCAGTTCGAAAGCACGTAAAAAATGCAAGTAGAAAAATAGGGACCACTACGGTGGGAAGGTAACAGTGTTCTGTGCGCCTTTGGCGTCTAGTCATGCCGGCCACATGACCACGGAGACGTCTTCGGACAAGCACTGGCTCTTTGGCTTTGAAACGGAGATGAGCACCGGCCCCTAGAGTTGGAAACGACTAGCCCGTATGTGCGGGGGAACCTTTACCTTTACCTTTAAATGGTTTGGACAGCAAACAAGTAATGGCTGCTGTCAGGCAGGGGAGGATGTTAGGTAACTAGCAAAGTGCTGCAAGACTTGGGGAGAGCGCGAGCACCCTACTGGAACAACCTGTGACTTTCCCCACAGGCTTCCCCATTGACTTTGGTTGAGAGGAAAGGTTGCCCAAATGGCAATCCTTTGGCTTTGGGATGCTGCAGCTGTCATAAGTGCAAGCCAGTTGCCGAGTGCCCAGATTTATTTTTTTATTTATTTTAATCCCATTTATATCCCGCCCTTCTCCGAAGACTCAGGGCGGCTTACAATTTAAGCACAAACCAATGTGCTTAGCAATAGCCTTCATTCTATGTATATGCCTGCTTATTAGGGCTTTCCCCCCCCCCCCAAGCGGCATTATTACATAGTCATCTTATTGCCCCCAACAATCTGGGTCCTCAGATGTTCTGTTCCAGCCTACGACCGGCCCTGTTGGAATGTCAGGGACAACCCCTTTTTATAAACAATAGGCTGGAACTAATCCAACCAAATTTATTTGCAAAAGCTAAACGAAAAAGTTCAAACAAAAGTTAAACAAATACAGACCAAGACTTTATCAGAAGCTGTTCAAACGGTTGCCTTCAGCAACCAGCACCTCCCACGCATTCCCCTTTTAACAGCAGTCCCAAGGCGTGGCTTCTCATTGCCTTCTCCTGAGTTGCCTCATTGCTTTCCTCTGCTCAGTTCTGCTACATTGCCTCCTGCTTCTAGCGTCCCTGAACAGAGCTAGCTGTGGATCGTCTTTTTCCAAACTTTCATGCTCACACACCTGGGTCTGAGGAGGAACAAGACGGGAGGGGCCTGGCTGAGAATTCTGTGGTGCATCAGAACCTCCCTCTAACACCAAAGGCTCTCCAAACCCCTCCTCCTCTTCAGAATTGTCCAACTCAGCTGCCGAAACCACAGGCTGACACTGAGTCACAACGCCAGATGACGATCATGTGACCACTGGATTTATTGGAGCTTTGAAGACTATTCATAGCTACAACTTGTTCAGCAACATCATAACTTCGAGCAGTCACTGAACTAATAGTCATTAAATGAGGACTACCTGTATTTATAGAGCATAAAGCAGAATTTGGGTGGAAAGAATGCTGCAAGAAGGGCTGTTTGCATCTTCTTTCTCTAGTCTCCAAACACACTCCACAAGGATCGTTCTTGATCTTTGTGTGGCATGCAGAAAAATAGCAGAGGCCAGCAGGAAAGAGGTGGGCAGTGCCAGAATGAAGAGGAAACAGCACTTAAATTCAATCGTATTTAATCATATTGTCTATGGGGATCAGTATAATTAAATAGTCTCTATATAATACATGGGGATAGTTCAGTTACTTGAGGGTGATCAAATTGATTTGCCCTGAATCCAATGCATTATTCATGGTATTCTCAGAGTCTCCAGGAGAGCTTCCATTTCTGTCCCATTAAGAGCTACTAGTTGCTGCCAACGTTTGAAGGGTTTGCATCTATTGTGCATCTTCTGTCCTTGGAAGAATTGCTGAATCCGTGGGTATCGATCCATAAAACTCTTTGCTCTTGCTTTGTATATTGGGACTTGAGTTTATTGGTGGGTTCAGGGACAATGACGTTTGGGCTGCAACGTTATTCAGACCTATTGGCCTATCAGCCTAAGCAAGAGATGGTGATGCCAATTTATTTGGAGCAGGCATTTGGGAAAAGAAACCAGAAGTGGAGACGTTGTTGGTTGTGCACATCATATTAGGTGGAGGGTGGAGAAAAACACAATTTTTTTCTGAGTAATAACTGCACTTCATTAAGTAAAACTGCTGATCTGTTGAGGAGGATATAAATTAGGTGTCTTCAAACCTGGCCCTTTTATGACTTGTGGACTTCAACTCCCAGAATTCCTCAGCCAATGCCCTTGTAACTTCCAATGGACACTAAACGAATGGTGGTAAGACAAGGACTCCCTGTATAGGAATTAAGCACCTGTCTCCTGATCTTGTGGTAGAGCTACAAAAAGTTGCATTGCATGAAAATTGCTTTGCAATTTCAGTGGCATTCTTTGGGCATGCAGTGTAGGTTGCAAAATGTGATGTGGGAAACTTTAACCTGGGGTTATTAAATCACTGGGATTTTAGTAGGATTTAATGGCATACTGTAACTAAAGCTGTAAACCACAGTGGGTTGTGGTTCACATGCAAATCATTAATGTGATTTAGTATTTAATATGA
Organism: Vipera berus; assembly: GCF_964194415.1. Lineage (NCBI taxonomy): Eukaryota > Metazoa > Chordata > Lepidosauria > Squamata > Viperidae > Vipera > Vipera berus. The sequence continues at coordinate 52,726,924 of NC_138210.1, read as the reverse complement.
TTTGTGAGTTCAGCAAGTTCTGTAGTTCTATTATCTGTTTAGTAAGGTACCATGATAAGGAATGTCCAAGGAAGGAGTAAAATTATTGCAGGAAACAGCTGCTTTGTCTATCCTTCTTCTGGTTAGTTCAGATGTACTGGTGTGTGTGAATCCTTTCATCATTGTTCCTACTGTGGGATTTTACCCTCATTTTTGATCCAGGTTATTTCTGGATCCAGGTTATTTCTGGACCCCCACCCCATATATTTCTTATAACTTGTGACAAAGCTACCCAGAGTTGCTTCTTGTGAGGGGGACAGCCACGTAAATGTGATTTTAAATCAATAAAAATAAAGCTCATTCAGTCAGAACCAGGCTTTTGGAGATTCTTTCACCCCTATATGTATGCCGATTGGTGTACATTCAAAGTGACAATAAAGTTATCATCATTATCAATATAAAAAATCTAATGAAATTTCCTCAGATAACCAGAAGGTGAGATACCAGTGACTGAGGAAAAGTCATTGAACTTTGCCTCAGATCTCTATTGTAGCTTCTCTGCTTTTGAACATCTGCATGAATCAGCTGGCAAACTTTATCTGGAAGTTTGAGTCCAGTTGTTCAGTTCTTTTCTATGGACTGTGTATTTTAGGCTATTGCCCTATGACTTAATTCTAGTAACGTGTCAACCACCTTTTGAGGTTGCATAGCCTTTAAAGGCCCTACAAATATATCAAATAAATCTTGAATTAAATAGTAAATAAATTTTGAATTAAATAATACCACGACAGATGGCGCAGTGGCTAGAATGCTATATTGCAGGCTAATTCTGCCAACTGCCAGCAGTTCAATTCTGACTGGCTCAAGGTTGACTCAGTCTTCCATCCTTCCGAGGTCGGTAAAATGAGGACCCAGATTGTTGGGGGCAATAGGCTGACTCTGTGAACTGCTTAAAGAGTGCTGTCAAGCACTGTGAAGTGGTATATAAGTCTAAGTGCTATTGCTACACGGTTTATTGCTCAAAGGAGCTGCAAATGTAGTTAGGAGTACTTGATTCCTTGTTAGTGATCCCTCAGGTCTTTCCTTCCCCTTCAAAGCAGCAGCCAGAGTCCTTTGTCAGGAATGGCCCCAATATTGGGAAAATGTGGACCCCCCCTTTTGCGACGGGACAATCCCCCTGCTCCATAAAACTGTCTTCTGTTGGCTTCCCTCTGTAGGGCAGCTAAAGGATGTTATCTGCTGCTTACATTGAGATTTCTGCTCACGTATTGCCATTTCTCTCTACTGTAGGAAGTCAGGGTCTTAAAAAAGAGGGACAGGAGTATAACTAATGGTCATAATACAGGTAGTCCTCAACTTACGACCTTAATGGTGCCTGCCCATCACAGTTTTAAATCGTGACGGTCTCAAATCAGTTCAGTCACATGACTGATCTGATTTTACTGCCTTTTCTTGCAGCAGTCAATGCTTCGCTGCCAAAAAGTGGAAATGTCAGTTTTTGGCAAACCCGTTGTAAAATGCAGTCACAAAACCAAAGAATGCTTTAAATGGCCATAAATGTGACCAAGTGCCTGGGGTGATATGACATAAGTTGAGGACAATCTATAAACAAACACATGAATAGTTTTCCCAAAGATGAGACAGCTAGACTTTCTTCTTTTTCTTTGAAGACATTTCGCTTCTCATCCAAGAAGCTTCTTCAGCTCTGACTGGATGGTGGGGAATGGAAGGATTTATACTCCTTGCAGACAGCTGGTCATTTGCCTTCTTTTAGCGAGTCGTTAAAGCTACCTGGAGGCTTAGCTGTGTCTTCAGGATCACCTGAGTGGTTCAAATGGGTGTGGAGCCTTCTTGGAGCTGCTGAAAGGACTGTGTTGCAGACTGGAGATAGATGATGGGGGATCCCTCCCCCTCTGTGGAGAAAGGGCTGTTCAAATTTTGACATAGATGGCCTCTTTGGCCCCTCTTTCAAACCAGCGGTCCTCTCTTTCCCAAAATGTGGACTTTCTCAAAGGATGCAAATGACCAGCTGTCTGCAAGGAGTATAAATCCTTCCATTTCCCACCATCCAGTCAGGGCTTCCACAAAAAAAGGCCATAAAGTCAGATTGGTCACATGACCATTTTACAACCTTCATAGTCTTATAGCAATGATGGCAGGCTCCATTATGGTTGTAACTTGAGGACTACCTGTACTAGAGTATAAAATGCTTCAGGAAAGAAACGACAGAATCATATGCAGAGAGATGTTATATTGAAGCAGTGACAACTCTTAGACAATAAGCTACTATAGACAATTGCTCTAATGTCAAATTATTGTCATATAAGAATTAAGTAAATTATCAAATTATTATCAAATAATAAATCACTAAGCTCAGATGAATTACTATGGAATGTGTAAAGTTGCAAGAAATGAGTTTTGGAGTCCTTGGTGCGCTCTGAGCTTGATTGTTTTCTCCCAGACGTTTCCTTACCCAAACTAGGTAACATCATCAGTTCAAAAGAGAGTTAAAATTTTTAACCTCTCTCTATCAACCATTGTGAATTAAGTCCATGCAACCAATACTCTCTTACATAGCCATACCAAAGAAATGAGATGTGAAAAAAGTATGCACATTATTGAACTAATTCCTCATGGAAGTCAAGTTTCAATGAAGAACTCGCAAAGAAGAATACACAGTGTACTGAGAAAGAAATGCCAAATAGCCAGACAGGGTTCAGAAAAATGTTAGAACAGAGAGCTAATGCAGGATAAATAAAACAGAAGTTTCATCTTTGTTTTCTTCACAAGAGCAAAGATGTTTCTTTATATAAGGAGGATGGATAAGTCTGCCTTACTCAGGCAGTGTGACTGGGCAACATACAATAATAAACATAGAATAATATTTTTATTTATTTGTCAAGTTTCTACACCGCCCATCTCACTTAAGTGACTCTGGACGGTTTACAAACAAGTTAATAAAGAAGTATAAAACATGACCAAAAGCACAGTTAAAAACAAAATTAAAAAACGTTAACATTTACAAGTTAAAAGTAATAAATCAGTGTTAATAATAATTTCAAAACTTAACCACAAACAACTGATATATACATACAAAAGCCAAGATGTAAACTTGGCACAGAAAGAATTGTGATCATATTAAAATGTAAACTATTGTAAGGCTAATTGAACTTATTGGGAGATATTATTGTTCTTATGAAGAAGCTCTTTATGGAAAAAGAACATACGCTAACAACTGAATTTGGAGAAATGGATGGTTTTAGGGAAGGGAATGAAATGAGGGCACACCCCAACCTAATGTTTACTGAGCTGTATACTGAATATAATATTAAAAGGGCAGGACTGGAATAGATGACAGCTGAAATCAAAATAGTATTAGAGTTTTACCTCGGGCAGGACTTGAACTGAACAGTTTCCTGGTTACTAGCATAATGACCTAACCACTATCCCAACTGGCTCTTAGCAAATTCAGACTAGGCATCAAAGAACTGAAGGTGGTTAGTTTTGTTTTCTTGGGTTTAAGAATATATACTAATGGATAGTGTAGTGGAGAAATAAAGAGATTTGCCTTCCTCCCTAAAATCAATAATAGATTAATACAAGGTCATGATAATAAAAGTCAGAAGAATTAAACCAACAGTTGCAATGGATGTGGGGACAATAAGAATGTGGGAAACCCAGATTCTAGAGCAGAGGTGTCCAACCTTGTCCATTTTAAAACCTGTGAACTTCAACTCCCAGAATTCCCCAGCCAACCATGCTGGCTGGGGAATTCTGGGAGTTGAAGTTCACAATTCTCAGTAGAGATGCCTTCACTTTGCACTGGATAGATAGAGGCTGACTTTTTTAATAGATACGCATACAGATACACCAGTGCACATGTAGATATATAGATCCATGTGTGTAAATACGATGCAATTCGGTGCATACAGCCAGCCTGGTAGCATCCTCAGAGATCAAGCCCACTGCACGAAAGGTCATTATTTAGGGCAAAGTATTGAAAAATACCACTCAGACAGCTTTCAAATGCTGTGAGGTTTTAGGGCTGTAAAAAAAACGCTGAGCGTCTGTGACCTTAAAATTAGCAGATTAGCTGCAGATCCTGAGAAGATCAATCAGTTATTTGGAACTGCAGCCTTCCTTTTTCAGCATTTCCTTCTTGCCTGCGGTTTGGAAAAGCTGCTTTTATCTCGTGGGTGGAATTTGAGCAGGAAGTTTTGCACGATGTGGAAGGATTATTATAACTACTGTGCTGGCATTTTTGGATGCCTTCATGGGGAACCAGACGGCAGGTTCTGCTTCCCAAAATGTGAATTTAGCAAGTTTACCTGAGAGCAAACGCTGAAGTGATGTGATGCTTTTCCTTGCATTCCGGGAAGATATCCCATAGTGAATGTAATACTGTACAGAGAGTCCTTGACTTACAACTGCTTGTTTAGTGACCATTCAAAGTTACAGTGGTGCCGAAAAAAGTGACTTATGACTGGTTTTTACCCTTACAACTGTTGCAGCATCCCGATGGTCACGTGATCGGAGTTTGGTTGCTTGGCAACTAGCACATATGTTATAACAGTTGCAGTGTCCCGGGGTCATGGGATAACATTTATAACCTTCCCAACTAGCTTCCAACAAGCAAAGCCCCTTTCCGGACCGAGATGCCCTACGTACAGTCACCCACGCACTCGTTACCTCCCGTATAGACTACTGTAATGCTCTCTACATGGGGCTGCCCTTGAAGACCGCCCAGAGGCTTCAGCTGGTGCAGAGTGCAGCTGCACGGGTTGTGATGGGAGCACCCCGATACTCCCATATTACACCCCTCCTGCCTGAGCTGCATTGGCTACCGGTTGCCCTCCGGGTGAGATTTAAGGTGCTGGTACTTACCTTTAAAGCCCTACATGGCTTAGGCCCGGGATACTTGCAGGACCATCTGCTGCCGGGAACAAATTCCCATCGCCCAGTACGCTCACACAGAGAAGGCCTCCTCAGGGTACCGTCAGCTAGGCAATGTCAGCTGGCGACCCCCAGGGGGAGGGCCTTCTCTGTGGGAGCGCCAGCCCTATGGAATCAGCTCCCCCCTGAGCTTCGGATGGCCCAAAATCGCCAATCCTTTCGCCGCGGCCTCAAAACACTCCTTTTCCACCAGGCTGACCTGGACTGACAGGCATTTTAATTAATTATATTTACAATTTTTAATTTATTTTCAGTTTTTAATTTTAATTTATTGCACAGATGATTTTAATTTTATTTTTATCTTATTTTCTGTACTTATTATATGTTTTGTTGTTAGCCGCCCTGAGTCCTTCGGGAGATAGGGCGGGATATAAATCCCATCAATAAATAAGTAAGTAAATAAATAAATAAATAAATAAATAAATAAATAAATAAAGTCAACGGGGAAGTCAGATTCCCTTAACAACTGTGTTACTAACTTAACAGTGCAGAGATTCCCTTAACAACTATGGCAAGAAAGGTCGTAAATTGGGGCCAGACTCACCTAACAACTGTCTCGCTTAGCATTGGAAATTTTGGGCTGAGTTTGTGTCCCTAAGTGGAGGACTGCCTGCATGCAGATTTTCATCAATTCGTCCTCATAACCGACTAAATTTCTTTCCCTTTCAGACGTGCACCGTGCTTTCTTAAAAATTTAAACGTTGACTGTGACCAAATTTTAGAAACTTGCTGTTCTTCTCTCATAGCAATTAGTTTCTCTGCCCTTTCCCACCCTTCTATGAGGGATCCACTTGACTTATCCTGGGTGTGTGCACAGATTAGAATATCAGGAGCTTTTGCTAATAGTCCATTAATCTGTACAGTATGCGAAGCTGATTTTATCATAGGACTGGATCTTGTATTTTATACTTTTATACTTTTGTACTTTGCACTAGATTGAAGATAAGTCCATAATTGCTTATCCTGTTAAAACCATAATTGCTTATCCTGGTAAGTCCATAATATCAAAAAAATAAAGGGAACAGAAAATAAGACATCCTACTATTGAATACAGTACATTGTGTTGTTTAAGTGTTCCCTTTATTTTTTTGAGCAGTATACACAGAGAGAGAGAGAGAGAGAGAGCTTGAGTACAGTCCGCAGTATTGTTAGGGATGCTACGCATCCTCTCCTTGACCGGTTTTTCTCGTTACCTTCTGGGAGAGGGCTGCATGGTATCTGAAGCAGAACATCTAGATTCAGTCACAGCTTTGTTCCATATAGTATCAATCCTTTGAACTCTCAAGTTTCTTTTCTGCTATGTATTCAAAATTGACGGTGATTAATATATACATGTTGTTGTTGTTAGCTGCGAAGTCGTGTCCGACCCATCGCGACCCCATGGACAACGTTCCTCCAGGCCTTCCTGTCCTCTACCATCTTCTGGAGTCCATTTAAGCTCACGCCCACTGCTTCAGTGACTCCACCCAGCCACCTCCTTCTCTGTCCTCCCCTTCTTCTCTTGCCCTCCACCTTTCCCAGCATGAGGCTCTTCTCCAGTGAGTCCTTCCTTCTCATTAGGTGGCCAAAGTATTTGAGTTTCAACTTCAGGATCTGGCTGTTCTGTACCAGCCTGCTACCGGCCCTGCAGAAAAGGCAGGGACAACCCCTTTTACAAGAAGGCAAGAGGCTGGAATTACGCCTGCCAAATTTATTGCTACAAAAACAAATAGAACAAGACACAAACCAAGAAACAGGAGATTTTCAAGCGGTTGCCTTCAGCAAACCAGCCCTCCCACGCATTCCCCCTTAAATACAGTTCAGGGTGTGGTTTCTCTCTGCCTCCTTCCGAGGAGCCCCATTGCCTTCCTCTGTTTACTCCTGATTGACTGCCTCCTGCGTCGGGCGTCCTTGAACAGGGCCAGCTGTGGGTCATCTTCATCCCGTACCAATCGGGTTTCAGGCCCGGGTACAGCACGGAGACGGCATTGGTTGCACTGGTGAATGATCTCTGGCGGGCTCGGGACAGAGGCTGCTCCTCTGTCCTAGTCCTTTTAGACCTCTCAGCGGCTTTTGATACCATCGACCATGGTATCCTGCTGCGACGTCTCAGGAGGTTAGGAGTGGGAGGCACGGTTCTCCAGTGGTTCTCCTCTTACCTTCTGGGACGTTCGCAGTCGGTGTTGGCAGGGGGGCAGAGATCGACCTTGAGACCTCTCATTTGTGGAGTTCCTCAGGGATCGGTTCTCTCGCCTCTCCTGTTCAACATCTATATGAAGCCGCTGGGTGAGATCATTCGTGGTTTTGGAGTTGGGTATCATCAATATGCTGATGATACCCAGCTCTTTATTTCGACCCCAAACCACCCCAGTGATGCCCTCGACGTGATGTCCCGCTGCCTGGAGGCGGTCCGGGTCTGGATGGGGAGGAACACGCTTCGACTCAACCCTGACAAGACTGAGTGGCTGTTCGTGCCGGCATCCCGGGAAATTCCGATTATTCCATCTTTGGCCATGGGGGGTGAGTTATTACCCCCCGTAGATAGGGCTCGCAGCTTGGGGGTCCTTGTAGATTCACAGCTCTCTTTGGAAGAGCATATTGGAGCTGTGACTAGGGGGGCCTTTGCCCAGGTTCGCCTGGTGCGCCAGTTGCGGCCCTATCTAGACCGGGATGCCTTGCGTACAGTCACTCATGCGCTCGTGACCTCTCGTCTAGACTACTGTAATGCTCTCTACATGGGGCTGCCCTTGAGGTCCACCCGGAGACTCCAACTGGTGCAGAATGCAGCTGCGCGAGTTGTCTTGGGGGTTTCCCGATACTCCCATGTTACACCTTTGCTCCGCAAGCTGCATTGGCTACCGGTTGCTCTCCGGGTGAGGTTCAAGGTGTTAGTGATGACTTACAAAGCCCTTCATGGCATGGGTCCGGATTACCTACGGCAACACCTGCGGCCAGCGTCAACTTCCCTCCATCCAGTGCGCTCCCACAGAGAGGGCTTCCTCAGGGTGCCTCCGATCAAAGAATGCCGATTGGTGGCCCCCAGGGGGAGAGCGTTCTCTGTGGGCGCGCCAGACCTTTGGAACCGCTTACCGGTTGAGCTCCGGATGGCCCCCGACCTTCGCTCCTTCCGGCACGATCTTAAAACCTTCTTTTTCGAACAAGCTGGCCTGGTCTGACGGGATGGGGTTGGGTTTTTATAAATAGTTTTAATTTTAATATGTATTAATTATTATGGGCATAATGGTTTAATTGCTTTTTAATTTTTGTATTCTGTTTTTTATTATGTATTGCCCTGTTCACTGCCCTGAGTCCTTCGGGAGAAGGGCGGTATACAAATTAAATTATTATTATTATTATTATCCACGCTGTCAGGCTCACACAGCTGGGTCTGCGTCGTGACCAGGTGAGAGGGGCCTGGCTGAGGGCTCTCATCAAGCTGTCCAACCCCCTCAGCAAGCTCTTCAACACCCCCCTCCTCCTCCTCCTCTGAGTCGTCCGACCCAACTGCCGAACCCACAGGCTGACCTTAAATCACAACACTGGCCTTCTAAAGAGCAGTCAGAGTTGATCTCCTCTAGGACTGACCGGTTTGATCGCCTTGCAGTCCAAGGGACTCGCAGGAGTCTTCTCCAGCACCATAGCTCAAAGGCCTCAATTCTTTGGTGCTCAGCCTTTCTTACGGTCCAGCTTTCACTGCCATACATTGCAACTGGGAAGACCATAGCCTTGACTATATGCACTTTGGTTGACAGGGTGATGTCTCTGCTTTTTAGTGTGCTGTCTAGATTTGCCATTGCTTTCCTCCCGAGGAGGAAATATATATATGGGTATGGGTATATGTATACATACTTTTTTTTTGAGAGCAGGCAGCAGAATTTCATTTTTAATGTATGCCAGTGTGCTCATAGTAAAAAATGACAATAAAGCTTGTCTGTCTGTCTGTCTATATCTATCTATATCTATCTATCTATCTATCTATCTATCTATCTATCTATCTATCTATCATCTATCTAATTTGCTCAATGCAAATGCTTAATCTTCTTGTTGTCTTTTCCTCCCTTCAGAGATTAGCTGTAATCTACTGCCACGTTCCCGCCGCCTGCTCCTCTTGCTCAACCCCTTTGGGGGCAAAGGTAACGCACTACAGTGGTGTCAGAATCACATCCTTCCCATGATCACTGAGGCAGATGTCAGCTTCAACTTGATCCAAACAGGTAAAGCTCCAATGGGGAAAAAAGGTGACTGGATGACTTTATCTCTTGACAGCCTTCTCCATGCTGGTCTCCTGAATCCCATTGGCCCTGCAAGGCGGAATTCTGAGAGTCACAGTCCATAGGCATCAGAAGGCCAGCAGAATGGGAGATGTTGGCCCAGGAAACAAACCATGACCTATTTTTTAAGGAATTAATGTTTTGAAGCCGTCATGGGTGGAACAAGAATGCAAAGCTGATTTGTGGATATATTCAATGACTGCGATTTTCCAGGATACCGGTGGTGGTGGTGGTGAGGATAATGATACCCTTTGCTCTACTAGTAATCCTGCCTTTAACTAGTTTCTTATAGTGGTTAAGGCAGCAGACTGGAAATCAGGAGACTGTGAGTTCTAGTCCCACCTTAAGCATGAAACCAACTGGGTGACCGTGGGTGGGTGATTATCCTAGGAAGCAAGCAACAGTAAACCACTTCCAAAAACTCTGCAAAGAAAATGTCAGGGACTTGTCTAGGCAGTCACTAGGAATCAAGTCAAGTCAAGTCTCAAAAACACACACATACAAAATCCTGCTTATCTTAATGTGTTTGTTTCTTTTCTTTTTTTGTATAAGCTTTTTATTTTATTTTTTTCTCTACATACATATGTTATTTTTTCAAACAGCGTGTGATCTGGGTTCATAAAACGCTAATACATAATCAAGTCCTACTCTTGGGTTCTCTCCTCTAGCCATTTGTAGAATAAATTCCAGCTTTGGTAGTATTCTGTTTCTTCTTTATCTTTCAGCCTCATAGTTAATCTGTCCATCTCCGCGCATTCCAGTATCTTTTTTTATTACTTCTTCTTCTGAAGGTATTCGTTCATTCTTCCAGCATTGCGCATAACTTATTCTTGCTGCGGTTATAATATGTAAAACCAAATATAAGTTTTGCTTATTAATCTTTTCTGGTACTATACCTAATAAAAAAAATTCAGGATTAAATACTACATGTTCTCCTAATATTTTTTCTAGCCAAGCATGTATTTTTTTCCAATAGGCCTTTACTTTGTCACATGTCCACCAGATACGATAATACGTACCTAAATTATGTTTTACGTTTCCAACATTTACCTGATACATTTTTAAACATTTTTGCTAATCTTGCTGGAGGCAAGTGCCATCTATAAAACATTTTATACAGATTTTCTTTATACGCAGTTGACATTGTCAATTTATTATTTCTCTCCCATAATTTTTGCCATTTTTCTAATTCTATATTATAACCAAAGTTTTTCGCCAACCTTATCATTGTCTCTTTAGTTTGTTCACTTTCCATCTCTAAAATTAACAAAAAATTATATATTTTCTTAATTAATTTCTCATCAGAAGTTAATAATATCTTATCAAATACAGTTTAATCTTTATAGAATCCATACAGTTTCATATCTATTTTGTATTTGTAAGCGTATCCACCATGACATGTTGATACCCTGATTTTCCAGCTCTTGTTTCGATTTTAATGTCCCATCAATATTTAAAATATCTCTATATGTCCAAGTTTTTTCAAAATCTAACAAATTTGTGTGTGAAAAAGCTTCAATTGTTGATAACCACCCTGGAATTTTTACGTATATTTTCTTTTTAATTTTTCCCCATACTGTTATCAAAGCATTTCTAATACAGTGATTTTGAAAATACTTATGGATTTTGTTTTTCCCATACCACAAAAAAGCGTGCCACCCCAATTGTAAGTCATGTCCCTCCAAGTATAACAACCTTTTGTTCCTAAGCATTATCCATTCTTTCACCCATGTTAATACAGATGCTTGATAATACAAAGCCCACTCAGGTAGGCCAAAGCCTCCATTTTCCTTAGTATCTTGCAAGGTTTTCATCTTTATTCTAGCTTTCTTTCCTTGCCATACAAACTTCAAAAATAATGAATTCAACTCTTGAAAAAAAAAATTCCCAAGTTTTGTCGGAATTGTTTGAAACAAAAATAAAATCTTAGGCAATATATTCATTTTAACTGTAGCAATTCTTCCTAATAATGACAGTTTTAAATTCTTCCACTTTTCCAAGTCTAGCTTTATTTGTTTCAATAACCTTATGTAATTATCTTCTTTTATTGTTGAGCACTTAGCTGATAAATATATACCCAAATATTTTACCTTTTTCACTATCTGTACCTCTGTTACTTCTGACATTTGGCTTTTTTGCTTATCCGTAAGATTCTTAACTATTATCTTGTTTTTCTCTTTATTTATTTTTAATCCCGCTATTTCACCATATTGTTCTATTTTCCCCCACAATTTTGGGATCATCTCCAAGGGTTCTTCCAAAATAAATAATAATAATAATAATAATAATAATAATAATAATAATAATAATAATAATAATAATAATAATAATAATAATTTTATTTGTATACCGCCCTTCTCCCGAAGGACTCAGGGCGGTGAACAGGGCAATAAATACTAAAATACAAAGATACAAAAATTAAGAAAAGATTAAACAGAATGCCCAATACAATACAACAATAAATACAATACGTTAAAAGCAATAATAAAACCCAAACCCATCAGACCAGGCCGGCTTGTTCAAACAAGTAGGTCTTTAGATCACGCCGGAAGGAGCGAAGGTCGGGCGCCATCCGGAGCTCAACCGGTAAACGGTTCCACAAATCCGGCGCACCCACAGAGAAGGCCCTCCCCCTGGGGGCCACCAGACGGCATTCTCTGACCGGTGGCACCCTGAGGAGGCCCTCTGTGGAAGCGCACTGGGCGGAGGGAAGTTGATGCCGGCCGCAGGTGCTCCCTAAGGTACTCCGGACCCATGCCATACTAAGTCATCAGGAAATGCTTGTAGTTTATATGTTTCACCCTTTATCCTCAACCCTCTAATTTCTGTATCTTGTCTTATATTTCGATTTAAAACTTCCAAAGTGAAGATGAATAACGGGGGTGGGGGGATAAAGGGCATCCTTGCCTTGTGCCTTTCCTTATTTCAAAGCTCTCAGTACAATCTCCGTTCAGCGTTTGTTTCTTTTATATATCGAAGTAGTGAGAAATAACATTATGGTCACAGAGCTCTCTAGGAACTGAAGAAAATAGTTGAGTGACCGTAAATTCTTGGACCACAGTAACAGGATTTCTACTGCTCTCACCCTGGGCCATCTGTGGAGTAGATCTCTGATTGATTTATCTGGGTCAGGGGTGTCAAACTGCCGGCCCGTGGGCCAGTTGCATCATACGGAGGCCGCGTCTTCCCCAGCTCCAGCAATGCAAAAAAAAAAAGTCGTGATACGTCACGTGATGTGGCGAGTTTGACACCCGTGATCCGGGTGATGTTAAGTGGTAGGGATTTCTCATTTCCAGTTTTTTTAGCCACGAGAACAGCAGAAGTGCTCCAGGTTTGACTGGATTACACTACTGAAAGGAGAAAGTTAGAAGTAGGGAAAACTTAAGTGTGGGTTGTGCAAAATGTAATATGAACTGAGTTAACTTTTAACATCCTATGTTGACCATGAGGTGGAGAGGAAAACCCAACATTACTGAAATAAAATCTTATTACGGGTAGCCCTCGACTTATGTCCATACTTCAGCCCAGCGTTTCTGCTAAGCGAAACGTTTGTTAAGTGAATTTTGCTCAATTTTACAACCTTTTTTTTGTCACAGTTGTTAAGTTAGAAGACGATCGTTAAGTGAATCTGGCTTTCCCCATTGACTTTGCTTGTCAGAAGGTCGCAAAAGGTGATCACATGACCTTGGGACACTGCAACCGTCATAAATATGAGTCAGTTGCCAGGCATCAATTTTGATCACGCAACCATGAAGCTGCTACAACGATCATCAGTGTGAAAAATGGTTATGTCATTTTTTTAAGTGCCATTGTGAGTTCGAACAGTCATTAAATGAGCTGTTGTAAATCGAGATTACCTGCATTCTCTTTTGGGAGTTCAGGTTAGTGCACTTACTTTATTGGTAAACTAAACCAAGATGCTTCAAAATTCATCAAAACAGAAGAATAGATGTGTGCTTACTGTTCATGCTTTCACCAGGTTAATCTTGGAAAGATAGTGGAATCAATCTCCAAACAAAAGTTAGTTCATTTTATGTGTAGAAGTGGCGGCCGCAACCAACAGTTCTCTAAAGAAATAAAGGCTCTAAGTTTTGATGCCCCTTTTCTGAAAACTCAAAATCCAGCTGCTAAACTCAACACTGTTTTCATCCAGGGGGACTGAAAGCCTTCTAGAGCCACCCACATATTTAAAAAAGATATAGAGGCCGCCAGGAGGATCCATTGGATTCAGTGACATTTTGCTATAATAGGTTTTTTTCACAAGACGACCTGCTTGGTGGATCGTGGTTTCTTGTAGAAAACAAGGAAACTATCATGATAGATAGTTCTGTGGAGCATAATCCATAAACATCTGTGAATTAGGTCAAAATTCAGGATTAGATATTAGAATTTGCTATATCTGCCTTTCCTTCAGGGTTCTCCAGAGGTCAGGATTGACTAACATCTGCAGAATGATCTAGAATTCAGGGTTAGGCAGCCTTGGCTCTTTTATGACTCGTGGACTTCAACTCCCAGAATTCCTGAGCCAGCTATGCTGAGGGGAAAGGGAAAGGTTTCCAAGCTGAGCCATGCTGGCTCAGGAATTCTGGGAGTTGAAGTCCACGAGTCATAAAAGAGCCAAGGTTGCCTACCCCTGATCTAGATATACTAGTTTTCACCAACTAAACATGAAGGTCTTGCAACACTTGAGAACAGGCATGTCCATAAGAACACTTACAGCATACAAGAGAGGGGGAGCTGTGAGGTTTTGGAGGGAGGGTGGAAAATATTTCTCCAGCCAAGCCTTCCCTAGGAGACCTTTTAAAAAAAAACACACACACACAATTTCCCCTCCACTTCTGTCCTTCTCTCCAGCTTTCAGCGCCACAGAAAATAATTATGCTTCCTGCTGCTGACATTGCATGTAGTCATCAACGCAAACCACCTCACCCAAAGCTTTGCATAATCACTAAAATATGATTAGAATTAATGGTCCAGCAAAATGTGGAAATTACAGCCATTTACTTGATAGCCCCAGATTTTCATCCACACTGCCAGTCACAAACACTGTGCAGTAGCGTCAACCATTCAGCAATTAATGCAACCACGTCTTCATTCCATATACTTATAAATAGCCACTTCCTTCTCACAGAAAACAAGTCACAGTTGTCTCCAAGACACCAGACACTGAAGCAAGCTGTCAGGTCAGGAAAGAGACTTGGAGATCAGCTACTTAATTTTGTGCCTGTCCTTGTCTTCCCCCAGAGAGACAGAACCACGCCCGGGAGCTGGTGCAGAGCCTCACTTTAGATGAATGGGATGGTATTGTGGTCATTTCAGGAGATGGACTTCTTCATGAGGTATCGTTCAAACAACAACAACAACAGAATTAACCAGTGGAACAGCTGGCCTTCAGATTTTGTGGGTGCTTCATCACTCAAGATTTTTAAGAGACTGGACAGCCGCTTGACTGAAATGGTATAGGCCAGGGGTAGGCAACCTTGGCTCTTTTATGACTCATGGACTTCAACTCCCAGAATTCCTGAGTCAGCTGACTCAGGAATTCTGGGAGTTGAAGTCCATGAGTCATAAAAGAGCCAAGGTTGCCTACCCTTGGTATAGGTTCTCTTGCTTGAGCCCTGGGGCTGGGCTAGAAGACCCCCAAGGTCCCTTCCAGTTCTATTCTGTTCTAAGTTCAAAAAGACAATTCATAGATCTCTCACCTGCTCCTACTCACTTCCAGTTACCTGTAGAACTCCTTTGTTGCTTTCCTTAAAACTGGGGAAAAAATAAACAATTTCTGGTCTGTTTGGGTGGGATTTGGAGAACAGAAGGCCTCCTTCCACCTTCTGTCTAAATGGGAGTGGAAAAAAGAGGCTAATTGTAAAACACTGGAATTTCCTTAATTTTGTTTTGTATGCCCTTCCCTATATCTTTTTCCTAAAGAAATATTACCGAGAGATCATATGTAAATATTCCCGAAATGGGTGTTTGCCTACATTAGCTCAAACCTTTCCCTCCAGATATGTTGGATTATAATTTCCGTATGCAGAAGTCCTCGGCTTAACGGCCACAGCTGGGACTGGAACTTCCATCTCTAAACAGTGCGACCGTTAAGGGAGTCACACCTGATTTTCACAGGTTTTGTTTTGCCGTGGTCATTAAGTGAATCACATGGTCAAATGAATCCAGCTTCTCCCCGTTGATTTTACTCTGCCAGGAAGTCCCCCTGAAAAGGTCGTAAATGGCATAATGGGGTCTTGGGACTCTGTAACTGTTGTAAATACAGGTTATCCTTGACTTACAACCATTCATTTAGTGACCATTCAAAGTTACAACAGCATGGAAAAAAGTGACCTATGACCGTTTTCACACTTAGGACCGTTGCAGCATCCCCACGGTCACATGATCAAAATTCAGACACTTGGCAACTGGCTCACATTTACGACGGTTGCAGTGTCTCGGGGTCATCTGAGATTCCCCTTTTGCGACTTTCTGACAAGCAAAGTCAATGGGGAAGCCAGATTCACTTAACAACAGTGTTACTAACTTAACAGCTGCAGTGATTTGCTTAACAACTGTAACAAGAAAGGTCATAAAATGGGGGAAAACTCACTTAACAAGTGTCTAACTTAGCAGTATAAATTTTGGGCTCAATTGTGGTCATAAGTCGGGGATTGCCTTTACATGCCAGTGACTAAACATGTGACTTTTGTTCATGTGACCGTGGAGACATTGCAACGGTCATAAGTGCGAGGACAGGTTTTACTTTTTTCAGCACCATGCTAACTTCAAATGACTGTTAAATAGTCAGAAGTCAAGGACTACACATAATGGAAGGGCATAAGATCAGGGAAAGATGCACTGTGTTTTTGCATATCCGCAGCAGAGGACAATGTTGCTTTTTGGAATCCTGTTGATTGATCAGGAGGGTTTTACCAAAAAAAACCACAACCCTGTAGGATTCCTTGGAAGAAGATATAAAACAGCAGTGCTGGATTTCCTACTACGCTTGTGTGGTCTCGGGGTTTTTTTGGATGAAGAGCTGCACTAGAAGTAGAAGTAATCCTCAAGTTAATGGAGCCTGCCCATTATGGTTGTAAGTCATGATGGCCACACAATTTTATGAACACTTTCATTGTCATTAACTCTGAATGGGTTCCTCATGGGCTGGATTTGCAGAAAACCCAGAAATAAAGGCCGGTTTTCACAAAACCATTGTAAAATCTGCTCACTATGATCAGAGAGCACTGCAATTGACTATAAATGTGGCCCGGTTGCTAAGTCCCCAAAGTGTGGTCATGTGATCCTGGGAGGGGCAACCATTGTAATTTTGAATCTGGATCATAACTACCCCTAGATACTGTAGGTCATAGTTTCAAACGGTTACTAAGGGACTGGTCATGAGTCGAGGGCTACCTATATTCACCCTTCTCTGTTTTCCTTTCAGGTTATTAATGGTTTGATGGAACGTCCTGACTGGGAGGAAGCAGTTAAAATGCCTCTTGGGATTCTTCCCTGCGGATCTGGGAATGCCATGGCAGCAGCTATTAACTGTAGTGCTGGGTAAGTGGGAGACCCTCTCTAAAATATACTGCTCAAAAAAATAAAGGGAACACAAGATAAGACATCCTACTATTAAATACAGTATATTGTGTTGTTTAAGTGTTCCCTTTATTTTTTTGAGCAGTATATAATGCAGTGGGGCTTAGGCCCAGTACTCTTCCATATCTTCATCTATGATTTGGATGAGGGGATAGATGGGGAACTCATCAAATTTGCAGATGGCACAAAGCTGGCAGGAGTAGCCAACACTCCAGAAGACAGGCTTAACGTGTGCTTAGAGCTCAAAGCATTGTTAGAGACCCCACACATCCACTTTATGGTCTGTTTCTGTTGCTGCCCTCTGGGAGGAGGTTTCAAAGTATTTATAGCAGGAGTACCTGATTCTGTAATAGCTTTGTTCCCAATGCCAGGGGTAGGCAACTTTGGCTCTTTTATGACTCGTGGACCACTAGCTCAGGAATTCTGGGAGTTGAAGCCCACGAGTTACAAAAGAGCCAAGGTTGCCTATCCTTGCCCTATGGCATCTGTCTGGTAAACTCACAAGATTTGTTTTTCTTGCCATAAACATGTATACATAACCCAAACTACTGTAGACAGTTATTTCTCTGTGTCATATAATATATGTGGGTATATACATATTTCTGTATGTACGTATTTGTTTATACGGCATATTTATGGCATATTTATGTAGTGTATATTGTAGGTGGTGACCCTTTGAGAGCTGAATGCAACGAAATTTCATTTTAATGTATGCCGATTAGGATACATTCAAAGTGACAATAATGTTATTATTCTATTCTAACATACAGAAGGCTCTTGACAAACTTGAACATTGGGCCCTATCTAACAAAATGAAATTCAGTGGTGAAAAAAGTTAAGATTCTACATTTAGGCAAAAAACCCCCAAATGCACAGGTATAGTATAGGTCCGTGGTGGCAAACCTACGGCACGCGTGCCACAGGTGGCACACAGAGCCCTTTCTGTGGGTGCGCGTGCCATTGCCCCAGTCCTAGGCCTTCAGCTGGGTTTTATAAAACCTTTACGCTTTAGGCCTTCGCCACCATGTGCAAAAAAAAGGTTCAATCAATCAATTTCAACTTCTCACAGGAAAAAAAAGATCTTGCAAAGTAGGAATTGATTGAACTTTTTAGTCCCACTCACTCTGCCCTTACCACCACAACTACGCCCACCCAATTGGCCACACCCACCTGATGGGCCATGCCCACCCGGCACCCGGTGATACATAAGTGGTTTTTGGGTTGCAGTGTGGGCACTTGGTCTCTAAAAGGTTCGCCATCACTGGTATAGGTGGTACCTGGCTCAATAATAGTAACTGTGAGAGGGGTCTTGGAGTCCCAGTGGACAATCAAATATGAGCCAGCAATGAGCTGCAGCTGCCAAAAAAGCCAACGCAGCCTAGGACTGCATTAACAGAGGGATAGAACCAAGATCACGTGAAGTGTTAATACCACTTTACAATGCCTTGGTAAGGCCACACTTGGAATACTGCATCCAGTTTTGGTCACCACGATGTAAAAAAGATGTTGAGACTCTAGAAAGGGTACAGAGAAGAGCAACAAAGATGATTAGCGGGCTGGGGGCTAAAACATATAAGGCACAGTTGCTGGAATTGGGTATGTCTACTTTATTGAAAAGATGGGCTTCGGGGTGACATGATAGCAGTGTTCCGATATCTCAAGGGCTGTCACAAAGAAGAGGAAGTCAAGCTATTCTCCCAAGCGCCTGAAGGCAGGACAAGAAGCAACAGATGGAAACTAACCAAGGAGAGAAGCAACCTAGAACTAAGAAGAAATTTCCTGAGAGTGGAACGACTTGCCTCCAGAAGTTGTGAATGCTCCAACACTGGAGGTTTTTAAGAAGAGATTGGCGAACCATTTGTCTGAAATGGCATAGGGTTTCCTGCCTGAACAGAGGGTTGGACTAGAAGACCTCCAAGGTCCCTTCCAACTCTGCTATTCTGTTCTGTTCTAAAATCCTGGGAAGGGGTGGCCGTTGCCCACCATGATCCTTGCCTTGCACTTCTGACCCAAGCCAGAAATTGCCAGCATTTGAATCCTGTGTTCTTTAAGGTTCAGTCCTTGGATAGGAGAAGCTAAACCATGTATGAGTATCAGGAAGCATGCACAGAAAGTCTTCTTTCTTCTCCCACAAATAATAACTTTCAGCTTCTGGGTGCCTGCGTTTCACAAGCCAAGCTTGCAGTACGCGGCTTTGAAACTAGTCCTGTAATTAATTAGATAAATGCCCTGTTTGAGAAGGTACATTTGCATTTAGGAGGGCAAAGAAAAGCATTTGCATCAATGGGCCCTCTTTGTGGTGTGAGGTAATGAACGTCATAACTAATTTTTACCCTGCAAAAACTCCTGCTCTGCCCCATGTTTCACCCTCCTAATACTGGTAACTTGTAAGGACCTTGTACTACCTGGGTGATCATGTCTTGGATCCTTAGCTAAGGAGGGCCAGGCCTGGCTCCTACTTGGATGGGAGATTGCCAACAAATAGCAGGGCTGGAGTATAATGTTCAAACAGGATCCAGAATGAAGGCGGTAAACAACCCACTTCTGAAATGTAACTAAGAAAAAGTGTGTTACCAGAAGTTGAGCTTGATCCAGAGATTTTTCCCTTTCATTCTATACTTATAAAAACATGTGATTCCCCCCCCCTTTTTTTAAATAGTTTGAAAAAGGACAAAAAATAGATGAAGTAAGTCTCTATAAGAATTTAACATTTTCATGTTTTCCTTGTAATTACTCAACTCTCCTCCCAAGCCAAAACGGATGAAAATGTTGGTCCTAACCTCCCTGTAAGGGACGCGGTGGCTCAGTGGGTTAGGACGCTGAGCTTGTCGATCAGAAGGTCGGCAGTTTGGCGGGTCGAATCCCGAGTGCTGCGTAGCAGAGTGAGTGCCTGTTACTCGTCCCAGCTTCTGCCAACCTAGCAGTTCGAAAGCACGTAAAAAATGCAAGTAGAAAAATAGGGACCACTACGGTGGGAAGGTAACAGCGTTCTGTGCGCCTTTGGCGTCTAGTCATGCCGGCCACATGACCACGGAGACGTCCTCGGACAAGCGCTGGCTCTTCAGCCTTGAAACAGAGATGAGCACCGGCCCCTAGAGTTGGAAACAACTAGCACGCATGTGCAGGGGAACCTTTATCTATGTATTTATCACATTTTTACACCACCCATCTTACCTTGTGATTCTGGGCTGCTTACAATAAAAATTGTTCCTTTAGATTTGCATAGAAAAAGCTCACACAGGCTTAAGTGCCCCCCCCAGGAAAATATTGTGATTAAGAACTGATATATACCTTTTCAGCCCACATGCATGGCAATTGTTTCTGAGATCTAGAATTTTGAAAATCCCCTCTTATTTAATAATAAATAATAATAACAACTTCCCAATGCATGCGAGACTGGAATGAACTGTTCAAGACAGATTTCTCTCCCTGTAGGGATATGTACGTCTTGGGATGTAACAGCAAGTGATATATCATCTGAATCAAATATTATGACAAATATTGAATTATGCCGGTCAATGACTACTGCAGGCAGCCCTCCCGGAGATAAAAAATAAAAATTAAAATCCCGAGTGCATCCTCCAGCTGTAAGACAATTTTCCACCTAGTTTACTTCCTAAATTTGCAGGTAAAAGCAGATTTCCTGTACAGGTAGTCCTCGACATACAACCGTTTGCTTAGTGATTGTTCAAAGTCACTGAAAAAAGTGACTTGTGACCACTTTTTCCGTGACTGTCACAGCGGCCCCGCAATCCCGTGCTCAAAATGCAGATGCTTGACAACTGGCTCATATTTATGACGGTTCCAGTTTCTTGGGGTCCCGTGATCCCCTTTTTCAACCTTCTGACAAGCAAAGTCAACGGGGGAAGCCAAATTCACTTAACAACTGTAGTTGTTACTAACTTAACAACTACAGGGATTCACTGTGGCAAGAAAGAACACAAAATGGGGCAAAACTCACTTAACAACTTTCTCGCTCAGCAACAGAAATTTTGGGCTCAGTTGTAGTCGTAGGTCGAGGACTTACCTGTACCTTGTTTCTAAATGCTTGTTCAGTGATGCTGTCCTGCCCTTTCTGTCCTTCCAAAGAGATGGAGGTTGATAGATGGATCTGATTGGATTGGACTGGACCGGACTGCCATCCATCCACTTGGCAAATGACTCTGAGCAGTTTTCATTGTTCTGTCTGTGTTTTTTTTTTGTCCCATTGGCCAGGTTTGAACAGGTCTTGGGCCAGGAGCTGCTGACAAACTGCACCCTTCTGCTCTGCCACGGGGCAGTTTCTCCCTTGGACCTGGTCTCCATCACCACCACCTCAGGCGCTCGTGTCTTCTCTTTCCTGAGTGTGGCCTGGGGCTTCATTTCAGATGTGGACATTGAAAGTGAGAAGTACCGGCACATGGGCCCAGCCCGGTTCACCTTGGGGACCATGGTTCGCCTGGTTTCCCTCACTACTTACCGAGGCCGGCTCTCCTACCTTCCTGCTCTTGCTTGTGCAACTCACTGGCCGATTTTGCGCAGTATCACCGTAGCCGCCAGTGGGAGCCTTCCCTTCCAGCACCTGCCCCTCCACCGCACGGTCTCTGACATGGGCCTTTGCGAGGAGCGCCAAGCCTTCTGCTCTCGTGAGATGGAGTCAGCTGAGGAGCCCACCCCCTCCCCTAGCTCCCCGCCTTCTTCTTCTTCCAGCTTCCAAGCATCCAACTTCAATTTTGAAACCCTGACAGAAGTGACGGTTGTCAAGGAGTCCCAGCACACCGATCTGCCCAAAGTTCTATCAAACCAGTTGCCTTCTGCCCGGCAAATGCATGGCCCTCTGGATGACTTTCTGGCCCCGCTTGAACAACCGGTGCCCAAGTCCTGGGTGACCGTGGAGGACGATTTTGTGCTGGTTTTGGCCATTTACCAGACTCATTTAGGAGCAGACCTCTTCACCATGCCCACCGCTGGCTTTAACGATGGTCTTATCCATCTTTGCTTTATCAGGGCAGGTATCTCCCGGGCAAGCATGATTCGCCTCTTCTTAGCTATGGAGAAAGGCACTCATTTTGAGCATGAGAGTCCTTATTTTACACACCTGCCTGTCCGAGCTTTCCGCATAGAACCTCTCACTCACAAGGGAATCATTACCATTGATGGGGAACAGGTGGAATATGGGCCCATTCAGGGACAAATCCATCACGGGATTGCCAACTTAGTTACTGGGCTCAACCAGACTAAATTGACTACCTTCTGACGGGTTGTGTTAATTCTCTTACAGAGACTAACAGTTCTAATTTGACTTCTGTTTCCTTCAGTCTGTTCTCCAGCCACTAGAGGGCAAGATGCTTAAAATGACTCATTACCCTTCTAGGCATTTGAGCACATACATCTTGTATGCTATTAATGCATCTATAGATTGTTTTGACCATTGCTTTCCAAGACATGCAGTAATCTTAAGGGTGACTTACTTCCTTCAACTCATTGCCTAGACAGGCTGCCTCAAGATTTTCCCTCACTCAGAAGCCACTGGGCTCCAAGTCTCTTGGTTTGAGTGAGGTGGAACACATATGTAGTGCCCTCATACATATTTTTAATATCTCAATTATTGACCTGGGGTTTCCATAATTCCACCCAGCATTTGCTTCTGTCATAATTTTCCAACCCTAAGTTAGCTCTTCCTCTGGGGCAGGGGTAGGCAACCTTGGCTCTTTTATGACTCGACTTCAACTCCCAGAATTCTTGAGCCATCATGGTTCAGCTTGGAAACCTCTCCCTTTTCCCTCAGCATGGCTGGCTCAGGAATTCTGGGAGTTGAAGTCCACGAGTCATAAAAGAGCCAAGGATGCCTACCCCTGCTCTAGGGCTTAGAGGCATCTTGCCAATAGCCTTTCCCACTATTGAAGGTTGGAGACAGTGAGCAGCTGTCTATCTACCCTATATTTTTGCCAGTCCCTTAAAAATCCTGGTTTACTTAAAGCTGTAGGGCTGGGATGGTGGTTTAGCTCAAGACGTTCCAGAGGAATTGAACGCTAAGGCTCCCACTGCCCTTTAGTCCTTGAAACTCAAATTAGCCTGATTTTTCAGCACTTGATTTAAAACACTGGACTTTGCCTTTAAGCAAAACTTGTATGTTCCACTGGTGAAATGGGATTCCTCTGTCCCCTTTCTCCAAGAGGCCAGTCAGTCTCCTATTCCAAGGTCTTGCCCACCTTTTGCTCACATTTCAAAAGTGCTAGAGGATGGGGACTGAGCAAGGGAGACTCATTTACTGTAGAGGCCATGACGGTTCCACTCTTGACATGCACTCTTGCACCATATAAACGTGTTGGGAAGCTTGGGTCCCTCCAAATATTGCTGGACTACAAAACCCATCCCTGATTGCTGGTCAAATGGGCTGGGGCAAAGGAACAATATTGGAAGACCGCAGGTTTCCCTGGCTTCCCAGCCTAAATACAAGCCAAGGGAACGCCCCTGAAACTGGACTTTGAATATAGGGATAACTTGCTAAACACTATTTGTTGGAGTGTTTTATCTCTTGGTTGTTGTTGTTGTTTTCTTTTTTTCAGATAAGTTAATTAAGGCCAATTGTTTTGTCTTCTCTCCTAGTTTACAGGAGGGTTGCATTTGGGTGGTCCTGCTATTCTTCCTCTCCATGGATGACCAAAGCCATATAAGGAAAGGAGGAGGGCCCCGTTTTCTGCAACCTAACAACTGTTGATTTCTAACCAGCTTATGGTATGCTAGAGGGAGCTTAAAATACCGCCTCCCTTTCATATCATGGCTTGAAGGTGACTTCATTTTAGGAATACACTGGATGAATGTAACTGGATTTTTCTTGTGGGAAGAATTGTGTTAAGGTGGTTGTTTTTTCCCCTCCCCACCATGTGGGGGCTAACAACCAATTAATTAAATGATCCCAAACTTTAAGAGATAAGTGTCTGCATATGAGACAAAGCTGATAATATGTGCTCTCCCTCTCTTTCTCTGTTGTAATTAATTTCAAACCAGAAGACCAAAGTTGGTTAACATCTCTCTTGTCCAACTTTTCCCAAGTTCATACAGCGATAATCCCTACAGCAAGTAATCGTTTAGACTGAGTCTCAACTCACTTCAGCTTCTATACCAACTTTAGTAGAAACTTGCTGGTCTCAAAAAGCTGAGCAGGAGGGCCTGATTAATAACTTCAGTGAGAGACCACCTTGGAAAGCCAAAACTTTAGGCAAGCTGGAGAAAATATCCTGAATCTGGGAGAAAAACAGCAAACTGCTTCTGTAGTGCTTCCAAGAAAACTTTGTGGACATAAACACTCCAGGAATCAACCTTTTTCTTTGGCCTTCCCTGATTTGAGCGTGGGTTATGCTGTAAACATTGGGAAAGATAAATGTGAAGGCAAGAGGCCTTCGTGTGGACGTTTTGGGACGTGTGCCGTGCAAATTTGGACATATCCTATTGCTCTAGCTTTCCTCGGCTCTGTCATCTAGCTCCAGGCTGGAAGAAAGCATGTGAGATGGCTGTTCCTTGTGGTTTGCCTGCCTTCTGGGAGAGTTGCAAGAAGAGGGCTGAACAGGCAAAAACCACGACAAAGTAAAAGAGGGGCCAGTTATGAAAGCACAGAATCCGGCCCATAAAAACGAGGACAAGGCCAGAAGCTGATACCTTGAGATGTATTTCATTAACCAGATCATAGAAGCTTAGATATTTAGGCCCTCCCAAGTCCAACCCTTCCATAGTGCAAAACACCCAAATTTAAGCATCCCTGACAGGAGGCTGTGTACGGTCCAGCTGAAAGCATCTAGCAAAGAACAGCCATCACCTTCCTTACTCATGAGCTTCATGCAATACTGTTTATCTCTTCTTGTTAAGAAGAAACCTTTTTCTCATGTTAAGTTGAAATCTGCTTCCTTGTACCTTATATCTTATTTCCCCCCCCCCCCCCGTCCAGCGAGTAAGGCGGTCTTGACTTTATACTGCGTGATACTTTGGGGCATTTGAAGAGAGCTACTAGATCCCTGCTCCATCTTGTCTTTTCAAGACCCAGTATTCCCAATTCAATCTTTACTCTTACGAGTTAGTTTCTATCCCCACCACCGCCACCATGCAGTAAACCTGGTGTGGCTTTGTACTTGCCACAGTTGCAAGCATCCTGATGCGGCTGGTCTACAGCAAGGATGAGCAGAAAGTAGATTTGGATCCATTGATTAAATGTAGTTGCGATGTGTGTGTGTGTGTGTGTGTGTGTGTCCTTGTTAAATGTTGGCAGCACGGCAACAGGAACAAAATAGCAACTTCCCTTCCTTAATTTTAGGGAGTGCTTGCTGGAAGTGAAGCAAACCCAGCGTAATATGGAGATTTTGGGTGGAGAGTGACCCATACAGGTAGTCCTCGACTTAGCACCGTACTTGAGCCTGCAATTTCAGTTGTGATGGTCATAAATTGGATTGCCACATGATCACGGACAATTTTACAAGCTTTTTTTTGCGGAGGGGAGATTGTTAAGTGAATGCCACGGTTGTTAAGCAAACCCATTGTTTGCTATGGCTGTTTTTTTGCCAGAAACTAGAAATAAAGGCTGGTTTTCAGCAAATACGATATAAATTGTGGTCACATGACCGCAGGGGCTTGCAAATGACTACATGCAGGCTGGTTGTTAGTGCCCATAATACAGTCACATGATCTTGGGGGAGGCAGATGTTAGAACTTGAAATTCAGGTTGCAATGAGCTTTTTCGAACTCTGTGGTAAGTTCCAACAGTCGCTAAGTGACTGGTCTTAAGTCGAGGACTCCGTGTATATCCATTCCTGAATGCTATCACAAATTCCTGCTTTTCAAGTTGCATCCTAATGGGTGCTTTGAATTTTCTGCTAACAGCCATGCTTGATGGAAGGAGAAAGAAAGAGTAATGCAAGTCTGAATCCCTCACTCTCCTGGACTATATAGAGAGGACCTCAAAGTGTGTGTGTGTGTGTGTGTAGCATATTAAGAACAATTGCCCCTCAGCTGCTTGCTGCTCTTTTTTTTTATTGAAAAGTTTTAAAATACATTTTATCTTTAACAATCCCCCCTCCCCTACCTATCCCTCCCTACCCCTCCCCCCCTTTCCCCCTCCCCCCCCCCCGACTTCCCAGAGCTAAGTACAGGGTATAAAAACAAAGAACAATCATAAGCATCCATATGCTACCAACAATAAATTCTTAAATCTATCACTCTCTAGCTCATATAAGATAACTACAAGCAATACTAATATTTCATATAGAAAAAAAAATAGAAAGGAAGACTTATTCAAATGCTAAATAAAACTTTTTAGTCCCATATTTGTTCTGGATATATTCAATCCACTTTTTCCACTCCATAATATAACGATCTTGCGAATGATCTTTCAAATAAGCCGAGATCTTTGCCATTTCTGCCAGGTCAGAAACCTTTAAAGTCCATTCTTCTATAGTCGGCAGTTCCTCCTTCTTCCAATATTGACCTATTAAAAGTCTTGCTGCTGTAATTAAATTCAACATCAACTTAGTGTCCACAACAGTAGCATCTGTAATTATACCCAACAAAAAGAATTGCGGACAAAACTTTATCCTTTGCTTAAAGATCTGCATATTCCACCAAATTTTTATCCAAAAAGCCTTGACCTTTTTGCAGGTCCACCATATGTGAAAATATGTTGCATCTTCGCCACCACACCTCCAGCATTTTGGCTGATAATTCGGATACATACTTGCAAGCTTTTTAGGATCTAAATGCCATCTATAAAACATTTTATAAAAGTTCTCTCTTAGATTTTGAGCTTGTGTAAATTTTACGTTCCTCACCCAGATCTTTTCCCACGTGTCCATTGTAATAACTTCTTGGATATTCTGGGCCCATTTTATCATACAATCTTTAACAAGTTCTGTTTCTGAGTCGATTTCTATCAATGCAAGATATATCCGTTTAATATGTGCTGGACCCTGATTTCTAATTTGCTTTATCAAATTTTCATCAGTCATTGCAAAACCAGTTTTCTGATCTTCTTTCCACCTGGCCCGTAACTGAGTATATTGAAACCAGGTTTGAACAATCTTCTCATCTCGCAAGAGGTTATACGATTTTAAACACCATACACTTCTTTCCAAGCTTAAGATCTCCTTATACGTAGTCACGTCATGTTTGAAGCCAACATTTATGTTTTCTATTGCGTGTTTTGGAATTGCCCACAATGGCATCTTACAGTCTAACTTATGTCTATACTTCTTCCAAACTCTCAACAATGCCTGTCTTAAAATATGCACTTTAAACACATTATCTACCTTCTTATCATACAACAAATATGCATGCCAGCCAAATAACAAGTCATGGCCCTCAAGATTTAATAATCTCTCTTGTGTCAAATTAATCCAATCACTTATTCCTGCTAACGCAGCAGCTTCATAATATAATTTAAGATTGGGCATTTTGAGACCACCTCTTTCACGAGTATCCTGCATAATCTTAAGTTTAACTCGTGGCCTTTTCCCTGCCCAAACAAATTTATTGATACCCCGTTGCCATTCTTCCAAATTAGAATCTTTCTTAAGAACCGGTATCATTTGAAATAAGAATAAAAATTTAGGCAGGACATTCATTTTCACTGCTGCGATTCTTCCCAGCAAAGACAATTGCAATTTTTCCCAACTCTCCATTTCTTTTTGAATTTTTCCCCATAATTTTTCATAGTTATTTTTATATAACTTTGTATTAGAGGGTGACAAAAACACCCCCAAATATTTGACCCTTTTAGCAATCTCAAATCCAGTTAATCCTTCTAAAAGAGCCTTTTGCGATACTGTCATATTTTTGGCCAGAATTTTAGTTTTTTGTGCATTAACTTTAAATCCAGAAACCCTCCCATATTGCATTATTATCTCCATCAGGTCCACAACAGAGTTCTCCGGCTGGGTCACCGTAACAACCAGATCATCTGCGAACGCTCTCAATCTATAATCCTGATCTCTAATTTGTATACCCTTAATTCTTTCCGAATTCCGTATTTTTACCAGTAATATCTCCAATGTTAACACAAATAGTAAAGGCGATAACGGACACCCTTGCCTTGTGCCCTTCTCAATATTACATGCTTCAGTCAAACTATTGTTAACTATTATTCGGGCAGTTTGTTTTTGATATAATGCCCTAATTGGTTGCAAAAATTTATCCCCAAAATTCATTTTATCTAAAACTTTCATCAAAAATTGCCAATTCAATTGATCAAAAGCTTTTTCAGCATCTAAAAAAATTAGCGCCGCAGGGATCTGGTTGTTCCTTTCCAAAAACTCTAACACATCAACTATATGCCTCACATTATTTTTCATTTGCCTACCACTAATAAACCCAGTTTGATCCCCATGAATCACCTGTTGCAAAACCCTCATCAATCTGTTAGCCAACACCTTAGCAAATATCTTGTAATCTGTATTTAAAAGTGATATCGGTCTATAGTTTTTTACTTGAGTAACATCTTGATCTTCCTTCGGAATCAAAGAGATAAAAGCAGTTCTCCAAGACGGAGGCACCTTTCCCCCTCTCTGAATTGTCTGGAACAGTTCCTTTAACGGCTTTATCAACTCCATTTGTAAATTTTTGTAGTAAACCGCAGTCAGACCATCCGTACCTGGCGCTTTATCCATCTTCAATTCCTTAATTGCTATAAGAATTTCTTCTTCTGTTATCAATTGGTTAATCTCCTCTTTTTGTGCTTGCGTAAGAACCGGGATGCTAGCATTCTCCAAATATACATCAATGTCTTTTTCATTAATCTTCTCCTTAGCATATAATTTAGAATAAAAATCCACAAAGGCTTTCTTAATAAGATCCTGTTGAAACACAACCTTTCCCTTATGTTCAATTTTATCTATATTAGAAGCCCTTTGCTTTTTCCTTAGTCTGTAAGCTAGCCATCTACCTGGCTTATTAGCATTGCAAAAAGTATTATGCCTGGCAAACCGCAAATTGGTTGCCACTTGATCAGCCATCAATTTATCAAATTGTCCTCTTAATAGCTTAATAACCTCCTTAGTCTTCACATCCAATGGGTTCAAAATTAAGGCCTTTTCTTTTTCCCTAATTTCATTCTCCAATTCTTTCCTTCTGGCTTCCAAAGTACGTCTGTATTTATTATTCATATATATCAACACCCCTCTCATGTAGGCCTTGCTAGCATCCCAAACCATGTCCATAGAGGTATCCTTATTCATATTAATTTCAAAAAAATCCTTCATCTGCTGTTTACATTCTTCCACATTTCTCTGATTTCTAAACAAATTCTCATTTACGCGCCACGAGCGCCTATCCCTATTGTCCTTATTGATCTCTAACCAAACTGGACTATGGTCCGAAATAGTTCTTGCACAGATCTTTACCTTCTTAATCCTAGAAAAAAAATCATTAGTCAGCAAAATAAAATCAATCCTGGAAAAAGATTGATGTCTGTCAGAAAAAAAAGTATAATCCTTTTCATGTCGGTGTATGTCACGCCAAATATCTCGCAGTTCCAAATCGTCCTTCATTTCAAAAAAAGATTTAGGCAATCTGGCATGACTCGGAACACGCTTAAAAGAACCAGCCTTATCCATCTGTACGTCCAAAACACCATTCCAGTCCCCCATAAAAATAAACGATTTGTAATCCAATTGAGTAAGCTTTGTATGAAGTAAACTAAAAAAATCAGCTTGTTGTTGATTAGGAGCATACAGTCCAACTAGAAGCGTTTTTTTACCTTCTAACAGCAAATCTATCATAACATATCTTCCTTGCTTATCTGCTTCAATTAATTCCGCTGTTAGAGTACTTTTAACGTAGACAACCACTCCATTTTTCTTATTCATCGCAGAAGCAACAAATTGCGTGCCCAACCTTGAGTTCGATAAATACTTTTGGTCCATAACCCTGATATGCGTTTCTTGCAAACATATAACATCAATCTTAAATTGTTTTAAATATTGAAAAACTTTCTTTCTCTTCTGTGGTGAGTTTAATCCATTAACATTCCAGGTTAGAAATTTAGTCACCATGCGTGGCGCCCCGAAGCTTTTGGAGCACGTCTTCAATAGCCCCTGTATTTTCTTTGGGCCGCGCTCCTCCCACAGCTTCACTGTAAGTACGCTTTGAAAGTTCCATAAAC
Source organism: Vipera berus (assembly GCF_964194415.1). Lineage (NCBI taxonomy): Eukaryota > Metazoa > Chordata > Lepidosauria > Squamata > Viperidae > Vipera > Vipera berus. The sequence goes on along the minus strand of NC_138210.1, from coordinate 52,697,038 downwards.
TTCTGCTGGTCTTGCTCTTGTACTTGTCTTGCTTGTTTTAAAGCGGCACGCGTCAACCTCTGCTCTCCAGCAGCAGCCGATGAAGCTATAATTTGATCCCCTCCAGCACCATTCTCCTCTGTCTGTCCACCTTCAGCCTCTTGAGGTTTTCCCTCTCCAGATCCCTTTGCAGCTTCCAGGAGTGATAGAGGGGTTGCTTTTAAAACATTGCTGTAGAAATCACGCGCCTGAGTCACAGTAACCAGACGATATCTTTTACCTTCGTGCATCATTCGGGAGAAGGGCGGTATACAAATATTAATAAATAAATAAATAAATAAATCACCACCAATCCGACTGGAATCTCCCATCTGAACTTAATATCACGTTGCTTAAGTTCCTGTACGAGAAATGCAAAATCTTTCCTTCTCCTTAAAATCTTTGGAGGAATCTCTTTTAGAACCAGGACTTCTTGCTCAGCGACCACAACTTTAGTATCATAAGCAGCTTGAATAACTTCATCTCTAGTTGCTCTCTTTGTAAAATAAACCACCACATCTCTAGGTAGCTTCCTCTGCCTTGCAATCCATGAATTTACACGAAAAATTTTATCCATGCATCCCTCTATTTCAGATGCTGGCTGGCCCAATACTGCTTCCAAAGCCTCAGAAATCAGCTGCTTTAAGTCTTCTTTAGGATTCTCTTTTAAGCCCCTGATTCTAATAGCATACTGCATCTGGTGATACTGAACAAGGCTCAATTCTCTGTCCATTTTATCCCTTAAATTTTCATTCTCCAGTACCTTTACTTCTAATATAGAGTTCTTTTGACTAAGATCCTCCACTTTTTCATCCAAACGTTGCACACATTCAGCCACACTTTCCACTGTAGACAAGATGTCTACCCTCATTGCACTAAACTTCTCTTCCATCCTCTCCTCCATTACATTAAACTTCTCTTCCATCCTCTCCTCCATTTTCTCCAGTTTCTCCTCCAACTTTGCCATCTTATCACCCATCATTTCTGACATTACCTGGGATTGCTTTGCAAAGGCATCTTGTAAGTCCTTAAGCGTCAATGCCACAGGAGGTGCAGGAGGAAGCAAAGCTTGCAGCGATGTCTGTTGCACCGGGGAAGTTCCCGCACTCCGAAGAACTTTAGAGGAAGATTTAGCCGCCATCTTTCCCCACTTTCACTTGTTGCGTACTTTCACTTTAAGTTTATAAAGTCCATTGAGCTAGGGAGTAAGAATAAAAATCCTCTTCACCTTAACCTCCTGTACCGCTCTGCCTGCTCCTTTTTACTCCAAAGTCTTTCCTTCTGGCAGGGGTGGTCGCAAACGCCTGGCTCTGCTCCAAAAATCCCGGAACAGAGACGCTAAGCAGCTCGGAGCAACCCAGGCTGCGGGGGAGCTCAATCCTTCAGCCGCCCAAGCTTTCAGCTCAGGCGGCCCCGGAGAACTCAACCCCTACCTGGGGCCTCACCCCCTCCTCTTCTCCCGAGGAGGGGGCTTCCAATCCACCTAAACAGCTGATCGGCGCTGTTTTCGGTGGAAAAACACAGCTGCGAAGCGGACAGCCCGAAACGGCTATCTTCGGCGCCGCGGCGCCACCGGAAGTCTTGCTGCTCTTTAGCAACTGCAGTAATATGTATAAATAATATTGCACAATGCACAAAAGTTCCTTAGCTAGAGCCTGGCTATGAAAACGGGTTGAATACTTACCACAAAGTATTGGTAAAACCTGCTGAAGGAATAATGGGGTGCTGGTGTTTGGCCCCTTCATCCCTATTCTCTCTTGTTGGAGAAACATCTGAAATGGGCGTGCAACTGCTAGCTGAGTTGAGGTATACCTCTCCATGAGACTTCGTGGGATTCTTGATTTCAGAGACAATTGGAACTCTACTCTCCTGAATGTGGTTGCACCATCACTAGAAATCTTTCCCATCAGCATGGAGAGGTTGGGGACAGAGCTGGAGCAGTGTTTCTCGATCTTGGCAGCTTGAAAACATGTGGACTTCTACTTCCAGAATTCCCCAGTCAGAAGGGCTGGCTGGAGAATTCTGGGAGTTGAAGTCCGCCCATCTTCAAATTGGCAAGATTTGAGAAACACTGAACTGGAACGTGCAATCTGCTTTCCCCTAAGGCGTGGGTCTTTAAACTTGGCCCTTTTATGACTTGTAGACTTCAACTCCCAGAATTCCTCAGCCAGGGTGCTGGGCTAAGGAATTCTGGGAGTTGGAAGTCCACAAGTCATAAAACGGCCAAGTTTGAAGACCCCTGCCCTAAGGTATCCTTTGAAGACAGCTTATCCCATTTGAACGTCCAGTGAATGTTCAGGATTACAGTCCTGATTCAGGCCACTGGGAAACAGCTAGGACCAGCTGGTAGCATGAACATGAAGTTTTTCCGGTAGTGTTTTGAAAAAAAGAAAAAAAAAGATGTTTTCATCCAGATGTCTAGATCGGGCTGCCCCTCTTCTCAATGTGCATGCGTTGTCCTGAAGGCTGGAGCTTGTCTTGCTTGTCCATATGGCAAAGGATGGCCACCAACAGCCAGGCAAGAGGGCCAGAGAAGCTTTGAAGGACAATGATGGGACCCTTTGGGGTTATGGACCTTGATAGGTACATTAAAATACAGCTCTGCTTCTGCTGCATTAATGAGTGTTTCTGCTCTAACCTCTTCAGGAATAATTTTGGCACTGGTGGCATGGAAGATCCATCAAGGGATCTCTTTTTTTTTCCTGGACCCACCTCGTGCAAGCAGTATTGTCTTTATTCTCTTAAAGGCAGTTAACTGTCTTGAGAAGTTTCCTAGACATGCTCTCTGTGCTTGGGTGCTGGCACTTGCCCTAACCCAGGGTTAGACAACCTTGGCTCTTTTATGACTCGTGGACTTCAACTCCCAGAATTCCTGAGTCAGACAAGCTGACTCAGGAATTCTGGGAATTGAAGTCCACTAATTATAAAAGAGCCAAGGTTGCCTACCCCTGCCCTAGCCTAATGTAGAATTTTGTGGAAGTCCAGAATGTGTGAAAATACCTCTGCTGCTAGCCTTATAAGCCCCTCCTGGGTCTTGGGGCAGGGTAGGAGCCCAGTTCAAAATAAAGATGATAACAGGCAAGGCTGTGTACCTTCTTCCTCTGTGCTTTGCTGTAAGAAAGCTATTTTTAAGGTTTCACAGTGAAACCCCATTTTCCTCCGTCCCTCCCTCCCTCTTCTGTCCATCCATCCCTCCTTCCTCCATGTCTTCCATCCCCTTCCCTCCCTCCTTTCCTTCCAACCATTCTCTTCAATAATCCCTTTCTTTCATTTTATACGTCCTCTCTTTCTTTTTGAGCTCTCTCTTTCCATCTTTTGTTTTCCCAGCCAAATTCTCTTCCCAGAGACCGATCCCTTGTTAGACCACTTGAAAATTGGTACACAGTTCAACATGGAGCTTATTCATGTTCCTGCCTCTTGGCAGTTTCAGACGTTTTGGGTAATGGCAAAAATGTGAATCATATTTTTTTTTTAAAAAAAAATCCTGCAACACTTGCAAATTGGTAACGGTATAGGGACCATCTGAAGGCTTATTTTTAATTTAAATTAATTTATTATTTGATTTAAAACCTTTATTTTACACAATCAAGGCTTATTTACATGGCACATTTAAACCAGTTTTTCCCCTAGTTGAGCTGTCAGGACCTCTGATCAGAAGACCCCGATAACTAATTCTGTAAAGGGGGCTTCCAGAATCCTTTAGCAAGTCTTCCGGGGAATTGTTTGTTTTCCTCCTGGTTATTTGAAGGAAATGTTAATTCATTAAGAAGAATGTAGTTAGAAAGGCTTGAGTGATTGGTTGCTCAACAACATAGATTTTTTTTTTAGCAGCCACAATAGAACAGTTATGTAGAACGAATGATGTTGGCTCTATTCTACTGGAGAGAATTAAATCCCAGTTCATTATTTCATTATTTGAATGGATAAACATTGCCCCTCACTCTTTTCTTCTGTCTCATCTATTTTATAAAATGGTTGTGGGATTTTAAAAAAAAAGAAAAAGGGAGGGCCTGCCTTAGGCATGAAAGCCAACTGGGTGACTTTGGGCTAATTATCGGAAGACTGAATTCTAGGCATGATTTTGGGGCAATTATTCTCTCTCAGCCCTTGCCTCCTTCCTAACGCTGAGAGACTATGATTTGCCCATGGTTACCCAGCCGGCTTTGTGGCTAAGGCAGGACTTAACAATCTTCCAGTTTCCAGCCTGATGTTTTAACCAGTGCACCAAACTGGTTCTCTGTGGGTTTTTGTGTTTTTTTTGTTGTTGTTTTGTTTTTTGAAGTTTTTATTTGTCTCCTTTCCCAAATTATCCCAGACTGTCTCATTACTTGGGGTGGTGTTCATGTTTATCACACACTCCGGAGCATTGGTATGACCCCTCCCACGTGTGATTTTGTGTTCCAGGGTTGCTGAAATTAAGTAAAGCTGAAAAAGGAGGAGGAAGACTAGGATACCTCTTAGAAATAATTTTGCATCCCCACTCCCAAGAAATAAAGAGGAAATATAGATTAAAAGGGTGGCCAAATACTTAGCTGGTTATGTTATACTTTGCAGTTGGAATAGAATACATTGTGAAAAGAATAAAATAGCTCTGCTGACAGCTGCTAGAATTGTATGGTTGCAGTGTATGCTGGGAAATGTAGTTTTTTTTTGAGTAGGAAGTGGGTTTAGTTCCTTTTGGCTGTCTCAGTAGATGACATTTGAAATTTTGTTTTCTTGCAATCCCACTGCCAACCCTAGGAAACATTTCCACACTGACAGTGTCATTTCCATTTTGGATGGCCCTATTAGGTTTGTGTGAATTAAAACTTGGCTTGTGCCCTTTCTGTTTGCGGAGGTTTTGTAAATGGTCACAAATATAATCTTATTCTTTTATCTTACCCTTTCGACAGTGGAAAAAAGCTTGCTTTTCTGATGCAATTCTGTCTGGTTAGCATAGCCCAAAAGACTTATTTTGCCCTCATCTCCAATTGGTAAAAGATTTTTATTCCCCCCCCCCCCCATCTCCAATTTTGCTTAGTTTCTGGAATACAATGCTCCCACTGAGATTAGATTACTATAATTCTTGTTTCTGAAGCGGCCTTTAGACACAATCTGGAAACAGAACCTCCATATTGTGGCTGTTTCATTTGTAGCTCAATTTTAAGTACTAGTTTTGGCTTACAAATTTTAGCCAATGTTCAGACCCCATCAGTTGCAAAGGATGCCCCTATTTTTATTTTTTTCTGCCTGAAAGATAAACTCAAGGGGCTTTGAGGTTCAGCAATGTGAAGGGTCAAGTGGAAAACACAGTTTTTCAATCATGATCTAGAATAAACTTCCAACTGGGTTTGGCAAACTGCTTATTGCCCGTTTTGAATAGAGTGGTTGCTTATTTGTTTATGGGTTGTAATGTTTTTTCTAGGTCAGACATTTAAACTGCCTGTTTTTTAGCCCTGGTTTGTGTTAAGGCTTTGTTGTTTGCATTATCTGGGGGGGGGGGGAGAAAACCACAGAAGTTTTTCTGGCTCCCAGGTGGCTTGGCCAACTTTTGAAGATGCCAAGAATTTGTACCAAGCTGCTTTAGAAACTGTGAGCAAAAACGAGGAGGAGTGAATGGCATCAATACATCTCCTTCCATTAGCAAATGCTGCTTTTTGCGTTTCTGGCCCTTCGCTGTAAAACTTTCACTGTAAAATCCAGAATCTGGCGCTGTCAGGATAGGCACATCTTAATTACAGGCATAATTCTCTCTTTCCACAGCATCTATGTATTTTTGTCCCTCAATTCATTCAGCCTTGCCTGTTAGTTCCTCCTGCCTTACTCCGTCTCCTTCCTAGAGAGTCATCAACTGTGTAATGGAGGCTGTTCCAGTCTCAGCCCCACCCACCCCTTCCTTTTTAGCCAAGGCATCTTTCTGATTCTCCAGCTGTGGGAATCTTGTCCTCAGCACATAACAACTGAAGAAAATGGAGGGGTGGGGGGGAGTAATTTGGGGTGTTTTATCTGTCTGAATGTATTGTAGAGTTTAAACATTTTGTCTCCAGCTGCCTCTGCTGTGTTGCCTGTCAGCTAAATAATGTTTAAAGTGAATATTCTACAACTCCGTAAAACAACAGCAAAGCAAAAACACCCTATGCAATAAAAGCAATAGCATGAAGTCGTGGTCCTTGGCTTTTTGGGTGCTGACTTGGAGGTTAGCAGAACAGAGGGAGCCTTTCAGATGGCAACATTGCCTGGGTGCTTGGCTAAGAAATAATATTGATAGTCCTCAACAACCATTGTTTAGTGAGCGTTCGACATTTCAACAGCACTGGAAAAAAATCAAGGGAAACAAATCAAGGAGAAATATCCTGACAGAAACCATCGGTGGAACAACCTGCCTCCAGAAGCTGTGAATGCTCCAACACCGGAGGTTTTTAAGAAGAGACTGGACAGCCATTTTATCCAGAATAATATGGGGGCAGGGGGTTGGACTAGAAGACCTTCAAGGTCCCTTCCAACTCTGTTATTCTGCTATTCAGTTAACTGACTTATATCCAATCTTCTGATGACATCTAAAGTCTTTATTCTCCTATCCAGGGCAGCTGAAAGTTCTTCCTAATGTTTAGTCTAAATTCGCTTCCTTGTAATCTGAACCTACTAGCTGAGTCTCATGTTCCAGGTCAAGCATTAGCAAACCATTGTGGCGCACATTTTATTTTGAAGCCATGGCCCCACAGTTATTCCAAAATCATAGCTGTCATTCCTAGAGGGCATTAACCTAACCACAAAGCAGGCCTGCACTGGCAACCTGCTTCTTCCTATTATGTTCCCATGAAGCTTATTCATCTCCTCCCCAGCCCATGAGTGACTCAAGCTCAGGCTGCCCTCAACTGTTCCAGCTTTATAGCTGCCTGTTCCTCCCGAGTTCAGCACCATCCAGAAGTGTCCTCCAGTGAAGTGAACTGCATTGGGCATGGTCACCCAAGATCTTGGAGGGTTTCCAGGGGGCTGTGGTGACTGGGAACAGAGGCAGCAGACACAAGATAGATATAATGTGGACGTTGCTAAGAGTTTTCTGTCAAACCAAGTGAGTGGGATATGCTTCAGTGCAGCAGTGGGAAAGACGACAAAAGTGGAGGAGAAGAGCAGGCAGAGCTGAGGGTGGAGTTAAATGCATTGTCAGCTTAGAGTCCTTACACTGCCACAACTGATACAAATCCAGCCACCCTTGAATTGCATTGACACTTATCTGGTGCTTATTCAAGTTTGAACTTCAGTTGACTAGATTCTTGAATATGGGCTTGAACAATAAACCTAGTCAACTAAAGTTCAAATTGCTGGTGATGACTTATAAAGCCCTAAATGGCTTGGGTCCGGGATATCTGAGGGAACACCTGCTGCCGGCATCAAGCTCCCTTCGTCCAGTGCGCTCCCACAGGGAGGGTCTTCTCAGGGTGCCACCGGTAAGAGATTGCCGGCGGACGACACCCAGGGATAGGGCCTTCTCAGTGGGGGCGCCTGCCCTTTGGAACCAGCTGCCAGTGGAGCTGAGGACTGCCCCCGACCTCCATTCATTCCGACGGGACCTGAAGACCTGGCTCTTCGAGCTCTCTGGCCCAGGCTGAGAATTCTAATTTTAGCTTTAATCTTAATTTTAACTGGGGTTTTACTTATGCAGGGACAAATATAATTTTTTTAATCTGTTTTTAACTTTTGTATCTTTGTTTATTAATTCACCCTGTAAACCGCCCTGAGTCCTTCGGGAAAGGGCGGTATATAAATGTGATAAAATAAAAATCAATCAATAAATAAATAAATAAATAAATTTGAATCAGTGCTAGATAAGGGTCAGTGGAATTCAAGGGGAGCTGGACTTGAATCATTTATGGCCAGGTAAGGACTCTAAGCTTATGAACATGTTTAATTCCACCCCTCGGCTCTGTCTGCTCTTCTACAATAAGCCCTTTATAGCCTGAGTCCAAACTAACTGAGGAACCGTCTAATCCCAATGGGATTGCCCCCCCTCCCAACTCCTGCAGAAGGGGCATGCGGCAAACCCCATTGACCAAGGACTTTTGTCTGGCAGGATCCAGAAAAAGAGCCTTTTTTGCCATGGCTCTCACTCTCTGGAACATTGTAGCCCTCGAGGACCCACCTCCCCTCTTGGCCTTCCAAAAGGGCCTGAAAACTGGCTGGCTTTGGGACCCCAATGGAGCAGTCTGCCTGGGGTGTTCTGGGAATTGAAGTCCACACATCTTAAAATGGGGAAACTATACTATGCTGTACTAGAATGGCATTTGATCTTTTTTAGCAACCACATCGCACTGTTGATTCAGCTTAATGTGTGGCCTATTGAAAGTCCCTAAATTATTTTCACACTTATTTTTTACCTGATTCACATCTGTGCATCTCATTTGCTCCTACCTCAATGCAGAATTTTACATTTATGGCTAGCTTGCTTCCTTTTTCTTCTGACTCATTTCACCCTCCTTGTTGAAATTATTTTGGATGTGACTCCAGTCCTTGACATTTGTTTGGAGTGCAAATTGAATGACTATTTCTTACCACCTACATCCAGGTCTATGAGGCTGTTCAAAGCCATAGCATGCCCGAGATTCATTTTTAACTTCTCCCCTGAATGACGAGCTGTTGGGAACAGCCACATCTATCATCTATTAATTCTTTTTTTTAATCAGCTTTGACGATTAGAAATCTGTTGACTTTAGATGAGCTTATTGGTTAACCATGATGAGAGACTAACAGCTCCTGTGCTTGTAATCAAATCCAATCTAACATACAGGCAGAAGGACACTTGAAAAAAGTGAGGCGACTATTTTCACACAACTACTGCAGCATCCCCATGGTCATGCCATCAAAAATATCAGATGCTTAACTACTGGTTCATATTTATGATGGTTGCAAAACATTTTGACACACATGATTTCAGGAGCAGACAACTTTTCAGTGGTCAAGAGGTAGATAGACAACGTTCAGGGTGGAACACTGGAACTGTCAAGTATGGAATTATAATTTTGGTGGAGTCCTGGCGAAACTGGATTTCTGTTGTTTTTCCTGAGGTTTGGAAGTTTATATGTTTAAACTACGACATCTGCCTATCCCAGGTCCTTGGGAAGGACTCGATAGGTGGATAAAAATACCAAGCTCAGTCTAAACATCTGACTGACGGTGCAACCAACAAAAATAACAACAGTATTGTTAATAGAGGAATCAATGCAATGGCAAACAGCAATGTGAGGACACTCATTATCATCACTGCTGTCTGTCATTGCATTGATTCCTCTGTCAACAATACCGAACAAGTTAGGCCATGACTATCAAACATCAAAAATCCCTGCCAGGCTATCCCACCTTCTTTACGTGGACAATCTGAAGCTGTATAGAAAAAATAATCTGAAATAGAATAGTTGCTCAATGCTGTCTATATATGCAGCCAAGATTTTGCAATTCAATTTGGTCTGGACAAATGTGCCCTTACCATCAACAGAGGAAAAATAGCGAGAGCTTAAAGAATGAAAATATCCAATGGAAATAACATAAAAGAGTCTGAATGAAGAAGACGACTACAAATACCTAGGCACCCTTCAAGTTGACAACATCAAGCAGACTGAAGTCAAGAAGAAGGTTAGACGTGAATACATCATGAAGAGTGAAGAGGATCTTAAAATCCAAACTCACTGGAGGAAATACCCTCAAGGAAATTAATACTGGGGCAATTCCGATTATTAGATGCACAGCTAGAAAAGTGAATTGAACTCAAGCAGAACTAATAAGATAGCAAGACTAGAAAGAAAAAGACAATGAGTCGTGCCGTTCACTGGTGCAGCATTGTTTGTCAACAAGGAGCACACATGGGTGTGGAATGTTGCAAGTACACCAGACAGTTGAAGAAGAAGAAAAAAGAACGCTGGAAGAATAACTGAAGGGCACTGAAGCTAGTATACCATGGAGGCTTACTGAATACCAGAGAGACCAAATTAGCCTACAAGAGTTAATAAATTAAGAATAACTTTTAAAAAATGGCAAGGCAAAGTATTACATGGCTGGTACACAAAACCCCTTAATTGGCAAAGCAGATAACAAGACCTGGCAATGGCTAAGAGCAGGGAAGTTGAAGAAAGAGTCAGAGGGCCTAATTCTGGTTGCACAAGACCAAGCTTTAAGAACAAAGCCAGAATTGAGAAGAAAGCAATAGAAAATGCCACCTCTGCAAAGAAGCTGAAAAAACAGTGGACCACCCAGTTAGCTGCTGCAAGATCACACAGACTGACTACAAACAACAGCATCACAAAGTAGCAACAATGCTTAATAATTATGATAAGAAAGACAAAACAGTCTGGATAGTGGCTGGTTGTAATACCTGGAGCAGCAGAATAAAGAAAGAAAGAACTGGAGATAGTCATCAAATACAAAGATCTACAAATAGAATTAGAATAACTGATAAAAGAAGACAAAGATAGTATCAATAGTACTGTAATAGGCGCCTTGGATGCAGTCCCAAAACAACTGGAGCACTAATTGAACACCGTTGGTATTGACAAAATCACCCTCAGTCAATTGCAAAAGGCAGCTTTACTGGAACAGCTTAAATCAGAGGTCTTCAAACTTGGCCCTTTTATGACTTGTGGACTTCAACTCCTAGAATTCCTCAGCCAGGTAGGTATGCTGGCTGAGGAATTCTGGGAGTTGAAGTCCACAAGTCATAAAAGGCCAAGTTTGAAGACAACCCCCCCCCCCCCGCTTAAAACCTTTGATGATCCCTTTCATAAAATTAAACAATATCTGCCTATCCAGGTCTTTAAAAAGGACTTAATAGGTGGACTAAAATGACAAATCCAATGTGAACATCTGGCTGACTATGCGACAAACCATGAAGACCAACACCATCTAAGGAACTGGCAGCTCTGATTTACCAATGTTGTGTATAATAATAATAATGGGGTTGCACTACAATTTTTGTATGTTCCATGTTTTAAAAGAATGGTAAAGATTTTGGAGGGGGCTATGAAGAGAGTTGGAGAGGAATCCGGTATTTTTCCCCTCCGTTTTTTTTAGCAAACAAGTACCCTAGTCAGCTACTGACTCAGGAATTCTGGGAGTTGAAGTCCATGAGTCATAAAAGAGCGAGGTTGCCTACCCCTGCCCTAGGTCCTAAGTCCTAGATAGGAGACGTAGACTTGTAATTGTAATTGTGACTTTGGTCACAAGGTGGCAGCCATGTTGTGGATTAAACCTCTTTTTTCTGCAAACGTTAAAAGTGTTTGTAAAGAAAAGGGAGGGAGGCAGAGATGGAGCTTAAATAATTACGGACTTACAAATAAAATGAGCTGCAAAAACCTTGCTGTGGCTTTTCTCCACAGCATCATAGGAAAGGTTTCCTTCAGTGCTCTTTTTGTAAAAGAAAAAGGTGCCGGAACTCACACACGTCATACAACCCGCCTTGCCCTACCCTACAAGGTTCCATCCAAAAAAGGTGCTGGAACTCCGTTCTGAGCGTTCTATGAGGAAAAAAACCCCTGGTTTCCTTTGGCTTCTTCCAGCTGAGGGTTGTCTTGTAAATCAGAGCTGTTTAAGGCTTTACTTTAAACCTCTATAGACATTCATATGTAGTCTTTTCCTTTTCCAAATTCAGTTTGGCCGTGAGGATGAGCCATCATCATTTAATATAGTAGAATGTTAGCCATATTGGGCTTGAAGTTGACTTGATCTTGGTTTCAGGTGACATTCGTACCATATATTTTATTTATTTATTTGACTTACTCTGTTGGCAGGGATTGAGTGTGTTGTCAATGATCTATCTTGCACTAAATAACAGGGAAGCTTGGTTGATTTGGCTCAACAGTGGGCCCAACAACTGATTGTCTCATTTCTCTCTCTCTCTCTCTCTCTCACACACACACACACACACAAACAAAAAAACACTGTTAAGAAGCCATGGTTTGTTTTGAACATGGCTTATTAAAGGTTCAAAGCATTCCAAATCCATTTTACAAATGAACCCCGCTTACATGCTTTGTGGTTTGCTGGTCAGCTCCTGTTTTGTTTCCCCCTCCCTTTTTTTTCAAAAGTTGATTTGTACCACTCTCCAGAGGATTATTTACAACCTTGCTCAGAGTTTTGTTTTTCAAAAAAAAAAAAAAAGAAAGAACAAGAGGAAGCACAAACCATCAGCTCTATAGCTCCTTTTGTGTCCACCTGCTAAGCCAGAAATGGTCCACCTATGATACGTGTGTCAGGACATTTCTGAGGATGTGCCAACGTTTCACCAACATCAACAATTATTCTCAAAAGCAGGCCCCGTCCTCGCCTGATTTTCTAGGCTGTGGAGGCTGTGTGAGAATGGGAGGTGCTCTTGAATGGCCTGCCCCTGGAGTCTCTAAAAATTGGGCAAAAATGGGGCATGCTTTGCATAGTTTTCAGAGGCTCTGGAAGAGCATTCACCAAGGCCACAGGGGGCTATCAACAGAAAGATCCTGGGGAGTGGTAAGTTATTGGGGCAATTGTACCATTCCCCAAAACTTGCACGACTTGGGGAACGGAAAGGTGCAAGGAGGCCCTTTTGAGTAGCTGTGGTGGCTCTGGGACTGAGGTCAAAGCCTGAGTTTCTACTTTATAGAGAATTGCTTCTCATGTGTGCACACATGTGAAAGAGAGAGAGAGAGAGAGGAATACCAGTAGAGTCAAATTAGGCATTTTCTAAAGTTGTGTTTAGATGTTTTAGACACTGGTCCAGTTAGTCACGCATCATGCTCTGCTTAAAATTCCCCATGCCATTTATGGCTTAGCACAGTTTACGTAGCCAGTGATTGTCCCTTGTTTTAAAAAAACAAAACAAAAAACGTGCTGTGTGAAAGTTTCCGTTTCTTTTTACTGTAACTGGGGTTTCCACAACATATTCTAACTTTTGACAAGGTCCCATCACAGAAGTTATTTGGAGTCTGCTTATTCTTTCAGATGCTGAATTAATATTGTTATAATTATTTTTACATAACTACTTTGCTTGACTTCCTAGTTCATGTGGACTAGCCATGTAACTTTCCCACTGCAACTGTGACTCTGAGAAATAGTAAACAACTCACTTAATACCACGGGGATGCTGTTGCTCTGAGTAATAAGAGCAATTATTTTATCACTTTCAGCCTTTCTTTGTGGGTGTGTATTCATTAAAGGATTACCCTCTCCGCAGCAATGAAGCAGGCTCTGTTCTAAAAATATGCATGGACCAGCTACGAAGTGGGAGGCTTTGACCCAAGTTTGACGTATAGCTTGCATATCTCCAACCACGGAGAGGTGTTGCTACTAGCTGGTCTCCTTTCCTAATCTAGACCCAGCTACCAGTTTGACTTGAATCCTGTTAGTTACATGGAAGAATAACCAACAGGAAATGGATATTGCAGGACGGCTGGTGAAGTTAAGGAATTAGGAGCAAGTCACTTCCCTGTTGTTGCCAGGATTCCAGAAAAGAGTCTTTGAAGTCACCAGGAGTAAAGACCCTTTGAGACTGCAGTTTTATTACATCAATGTGAGACATACCTTAAGGTTACAAAAGGCCACTGATGCCTGGAGGGCTGTGCGTGCTGAACACATACATCTACAGGGACGAGCATGATAAGTCAGACAGAGACTAACGTGAGCCTGACAGCAGCAGCTGAAAACTAGAGTTAGATTTGGAGTTGTATTCAAATTTCAGTGCCTAATATTTTATCTAGAAGCACAGAAGACAGAATTGGGGCAAAACTTTCTCTGTCCTCAAGTAATGGTAATGGTATATGGCATTGAAGTCCACGAGTCATAAAAGAGCCAAGGTTGCCTACCCCTGGTATATGGCAATGACCTCGGGGAGGGGGAGGGAGGGAAGGAAGAGATGCTGTCTAGTGAACAATCAGATAAGAGACGGCATAGCCCCCAGCTGCATAAAGGGCAGAGAAAGAAACCCAGAAGGGAACATCCCTGACTTCTCAGGCTGTGAAAAAGATGGCGGGAGGTTTGTACTGTCAGACAATGCAAGACTCTGATGCAATAAAGTAGAAGTAACTCACCTGGTCACGTTTCCTGTCTGGGAAAGTTGTTGACATGAATTTTACAAATCTGAAAATACAATTCTCCTGTCACCTTTACAGCCTGAGAAGGCAGTTCCTTTCTCGATCCCGTTATGCAGCTAGGGGCTATGGCTTCTCTTATCTGATTGTCGCAACAAAGGGAATATAGGCTTGCAATGGCCTATTCAAGATTTGATCTGATCAACCCCGGCTGGCTTTCCCTATGCTTCTGCTATGCAACTAGATCTCATTCATGTCCTCCGAATTGCCTAACTCCACCACTTTCTTTTAGCAGTGGAACTTCTGTCTTACGGGACACCCTTCATTTGCCTCTATTCCATGCATCTAATGAAATACTAGGGATGGAGTATACTTAAAATGTACTGTAAAACTTTTCAATAATAAAAAAAGATTGTTCCAGTTAGAGTAGTAATGAGAGCTGACAACTCAGTAGGGACAGACCATCATGGAGAAAACCTCAATGGTTACTAAGAGTCAACAATGACTTGATGGTGCGTAATCATTACAGGTACCGTAGTTCTCAATTTACAAACGTTTACTTAGTGACTGTTCAAAGTTACAACGGCACTGAAAAAAGTGACTTTTTTCACACTGACTGTTGCAGCATCCCCATGGTCATGTGATCAAAATTCAGACGCTTGGTATCTGGCATGTAGCCAGATTTACTCAACAACCGTGTTACTGACTTAACACCTGGGGCAAGAAAGGTTTTAAATGGAGGCAAAACTCACTTAACACTTGTCTTGCTTAGCAATGGAAATCTTGGGCTCAATTGTGCTCTTAAGTCAAGGACTACCAGTATGTGACAACATTCTATGTTAGTCTTTCAGGTGTCTCAGAATGCTCTTATTAGAGCAAAGTTGTTTTCCTTCTTCACGGTCTCTCCCATGTATGTAGTCTCCCCCAACCTTTGCAGCAAGGGAATTGTAAAAATAAAAACAGGAAAGTGGTTGCTTGATCCAAAGCCAAAAATGACCCAGTCTGTAAAAATAGAAACTTGATACATCACAAAGGAACTATCTCGCGTGTTTGTCTGCATTACATCTACGGACAGATATGTGAACAGAGAGAAAAATTATTTGGTGATAGTAATTTTTTTTTAATCCCATCTTCCTTTATTCCTCATTGCTTGTAGCATATAATTGTAAACATCTTTTGGGAGGGTCGTTGGGAGGGTGGGGAACTGCTCTCAAGCCCTCTCGAAAAGGTCTTAACAACACTGTTACATGGAAAATTAAAAAGATTAGGAATCTCTCCAAAGGAGATTTTAAACATGTTTGCCCAGCATTCCCTTCCTGTACGAAAGAACCATCCTTCCCTTAACAGAAGAGCATAGTTTAATCTCCTAAGTCTTGCCTGGAGTGAAGGTGGCTGTGTGTCGTATATACACACACATAACAACCACACATTTTGTGTTTTACAAGAGATGAAACATACACACACATACACACTTTTTTTGTAAAAGAAAAACGTGCCGGAACTCACACGTCATACAACTCGCCTTGCCTACCCTATAAGGCAGTGTTTTTCAACCTTTTTTGGGCAAAGGCACACTTGTTTCATGAAAAAAATCACGAGGCACTCCACCATTAGAAAATGTTAAAAAATTTAACTCTGTGCCTATATTGACTATAGGCCTAAGGTACAAAGATGCACCAGTTTCTTCCACATTCTGGAAACACAGACACAGAAAAATAATAATACAGTAAGTTTAAAAATCACAGACAGCAGCCCTTGGAATATAGCTAGCTGATCATTTTGTTAGATTTTACAAATTCCTTTGACTGGGATTCCAACCCTGCATGAGGTAAATGGTATGTTTTGTAATTATTGCAGTAGAGCAGATAACAGTCTGCTCTACTAAATTTTGATTCAGAGATTTGAGAAAACCTTAATTATGAATGAAATGAATTGTTATTCCAAAGCCCAGTCCCAGATCCCTCAGATCAGTATTTCCCAATATCAAATGATACTTCCAAATCTTGCAAGCAAGAGCAGGATCCCCAATTCTGCACTTCCTTCTGCATGAAAAATGTTAGAGAAGACCCCTTTTGGGTTTGGGTTTGGTTTTTTTTAAAAAACAGCCGCCTTTTTCAACTGTGAAAGCAAATGCAGCCAGCATCTTAAACCAAAATCTAAACATGGAGGACCTTCATCTCTCATCCAGAGAGGAGGTCTCTTTCAAGAAGCAGAAACTCCAAAACCGATCTCGATTTTACATAGTCGGAACATTATTTTCCTTCCTTTCTTTTCCACTATCTCCCCTTCCACGACCTTCGAATATGGAGAAAAAAATCAAATCCCTAACTCTTAATGATAGACGAGGCAAGGAATCCCCACCCCAAATTTCCCCACCCCGGAGCGGAGAGGGTCTTGCTCCTTAAACTAATCATTTCCCCCTCCAGCATCTTAGATATTGGAAAAATCGGACGGCCCTTCTCCCAAATAGACCGGGGGAGGGGGGGAAAGCAGGTCTCCGAGGCCGCTTCTTCCGAAATGTGTCCTTGAATGATGGCCGGGAAGCCCCTCGCGGGCATCAGGCGTGGAGAAAGTGGACCCCGGGCCCGCCAGAACGGGAATGGAGGCAGTTGGATCCAGGCGACTACGACGCCAGCCGTTTCTAAAGGGGCCTGAGGGTGCCTTACCTAATGAGGAGGCAAACCAAGCGGCCAGCTCCAAAGGGGCCTCCGCCGTCTCCCGCCGCGGTTCGCTTTGCCGACGTCTCCTCTGCCCCTTCCCTCACTCGGCCCCAACTCGGGGGGAGGGAAAGTGGGGAGGAGCTTTTGACATTTTTTTTTAAAATCTTTCCCACGGCACACCAGGCAACATCTCGCGGCACACTAGTGTGCCGCGGAACAGTGGTTGAAAAACACTGCTATAAGGTGCCGGAACTCCGTTCTGAGCGTTCTATGACAAAAAAAGCCCTGTGTGTCTGTGTGTATGGTTGTCGATCAGAAGATCGGCAGTTTGGCAGGTCGAATACCGAGTGCCGCGTAGCAGAGTGAGCGCCTGTTACTCATCCCAGCTTCTGCCAACCTAGCAGTTCGAAAGCACGTAAAAAATGCAAGTAGAAAAATAGAGACCACTACGGTGGGAAGGTAACAGCGTTCCATGAGCCTTTGGCGTCTAGTCATGCCGGCCACATGACCACGGAGACGTCCTCGGACAAGCGCTGGCTCTTCGGCTTTGAAACGGAGATGAGCACCGGCCCCTAGAGTTGGAAACAACTAGCACGCATGTGCAGGGGAACCTTTACCTTATACACACACACACACACACACACACACACACACACATACACACACACACATATATATAGTGTGTGTGTGTGTGTGTATTTATATAGATTTCATATTTAGAAGGGACACAAATGAGGTCTCGTGTTTTATCATTTCTGTACACATGACACTACACTGGGGAGGGCTAGGAGGAAACAGATGCAGTCACTTGCCTTTTTTAACTAAAAAACAGAGAATAATGTAATTTTAACAATTAAACTAAACCCCTAGCTTTGCCATCAGATGTAAAGTCCCCTTCGGCCAAGTGTGGAAATAAAATGAGTGAGCAACCCGTTTGATTTAATTTGGCATTCTATAGACAGAAGAGTCCTGATGTTTACTGATCTCAAAAGAAAGGATTTTCCATTCAGGGTGTCCAAGACTTTGAGGCTTCCTCGAGAGGGGCATTGTAAAGTCATAGTGGTTTATTGGGGTAGGGATGAGCCCAGAAAACCTGGATATCACATCCACTTTTGTAACTGGTTTGCCTGTCCCTTAATCGCAACTCCAGAGTCGGTGGATGAAATGAGAAAGGGTTAAACCGTGTGCAATCATCTGCTGAAAAATCTATTTCTGTGTGACCGAGCTTAGGCACTGAGATTTACCTAAAGAGCTCTTCGGTCATCCATATCCAAGTCCCGTCCAAATGCCACACAGACAGTGGTTTGCAGACGTGATGGTCTCTGACTGAACTGCCCTTTGGATTGAGAGTTCATCCGCAAGCCAAACCCTAAGATACAGGTGTAGAGACAACGTGCGTGTTTGTGTGTGCAATACATCTTCCAACGTGCTACAGAGCCCTTGTGTCTTCCAGGTATCTACGATGCCCAGTTCAACATCTTGGCTGCTGTCCTGTTCTGGGTGAGGGGCAGGCCATGCCCACCCAGGAACTCTCCTTTGTGCACCCAGAACCATGGTTAGTCCCTGCAGATGGAAAGTGCTCAACGCAGACCTTTCCCTCATTCCAAACATCTTGTCGTTGGATTATTTGTTTGCCCGGTTCGGGAAGACAGGGGGTCTGGGTTGAAAAACCAGGGTGGCCCTTCCACCTCGGTGGCGGGATTTTGGAGAAGAGCATAGCGCCCTGCTGTGGATTTTACAAGGTGCCGTGCTGAGATTCATATTTAGAGAGAATGCTGCGGTAGCGGGTTAGTTCCTGGCGGATATTGGCCACTTCTTGGCGAAGGACCGCATTCTCCTTCTCCAAGAAAGCCGCCCGAACTGTGATTTGATTCTCTTTCAGGCGGCGAGCATCTCTTGAGCGTTTTGCTGCCTCATTGTTCTTGTACCGCCTGTTCCAATATTTTTCATCCTGGTGCAACATGTAAAAAAAAGGTGGGGGGGTCAAGGGGAGGGAAAGAAGAAAAAAGTGGCATGTCAAAGAAAGTGTCACATAAGCATTGCACACTAGGTAATTCTAACCATTGTCCACAAGGGTCTGCGCAACTTAAATGTTCACAGGCAGTTCCTACACGGACTTGACAACAGTTGACTGTCCAATTCAGGGTGATATTTGTGCTCTCAAGAAGCAATACACTGTACATGAATACCAATGGCCATATCCCTGGATGGTTTCATCTTCCAGGCTAAGGAGACTCATGGTCAAATCCCCATTCAACCACAAACCATCACTGTGAACGAGTGATTTGAAATCTAAGGAAGGTTTGGCTTGCCCAGGTAGGAGACAGTTCTTAGTTGACTTTGGATGATCCAGGAAAAAGCAAATTGTCCCAAGCAGGATTTGAATCTGGCAAGCGAAGGCTGTAAATGCAACCATCTACCAAAAGGAAAGACCTTTAGATAGCTGCAAAGATTTAACTCTTAAAACATTAAACACACCATCTTTTGTATCCGGATAACTGAACTTTCAGAGCCTCATCATCCAACACTTACAGTAATATCTGTGTGAATACTTTCCCCGTGAGCTCAAAGTTCTATGAAGGTCACGGAAGACCGCCACATTCCAGTAGGCCCACAAAAATTTTTTAGCAACAGGCACCCATCCACTGAAGTGGATTCAGACTTGGTCCCATTTAAGAGTCAATAAATCAATTGGCCTTCCCTCACTTGATTTCAGAGCCTAGGTACAGTTATTTCAGCTCCAGCCAATTCGTTTCTATGACTTGGGCTACAAGCAGATGGAGAGATTGATATAACTGGAGCAAAATGCACAAAAATCTGGCTTTCTTAGGGGAAGGGAAGAACTGGACAGACACCATGATGCCATTAAAAGGAAGGTTAATAGTATTCTGCTATTCTTATATATTCTCCTCCTCAATTTTTTGTTTCCCATATTAGAGGGGATTGAAAGGATACAAATGCACTGTTTTACTTTTATGAGGCGAACAATCCTAGGAAAGGAGACCAGGCATCCCCAACCCTCTGCCAGCTGCATGGGCCTAACGCAGGGGTAGGCAACCTTGGCTCTTTTATGACTCGTGGACTTCAACTCCCAGAATTCCTGAGCCAGCATGGTTCAGCATGGAAACCTCTCCCTTCCCCTCAGCATGGCTGGCTGAGGAATTCTGGGAGTTGAAGTCCACGAGTCATAAAAGAGCCAAGGTTGCCTACCCCTGCATTAGGCCCATGCAGTTGGCAGAGGGTTTTAAGTGTTTGGATCTAAAGTGGGAAATCTGGGACAGTCTCTCTTGCTGACCTTGTTGATGGCAGGCTCCTTTAAAAAAAAGACTGATAGCTATAGTAAGTGCACCCACTCTGGATTTCCCATTTTTGATACAAATATTCACTCGTTTTGAATAAATTAGTTTGGTCTGGTGGTTAAGGCATCAGGCTAGAAACCAGGCAACTGTGAGTTCTAGTCTCGCCTTAGCTATGAAATCCCATTGGATGATTTTGGGCCAATCAGCAGGAGGCTGTGAATTCTAATCCTGTTTTAGGCATGAGATTCTCTCCCTCTCTCTCTCTCTCTCTCCTCTCTCTCTCTCTCTCTCTGAATGCCCAGCCCCCCTCGCAGGGTTGTTGTGGGGAAAATAGGAAGAGAAAGGAGTATTGTGATTGTCACCTTGTGTTATTTATAAAAATAACAAAGATGGGGTATAAATTAATTAATTAAATTGAGAGAAATCTGAATATGGCCTTCAGCTTCATGACTTTGTACAGATACCCCAAATTTCAGCCCTAGTAGATAAGTAAAATACAATTTAGCTTTAGATAGTGTGCTGTATGATGCCAGCTACTCAAAAAGTCCCTGGGGGAAGCTATCTGGTTCTTTCCTTTTGCTAGTGTGTCTTTGTGATTCATTGTACTGTGGGAACTAACTAAGGCCCTGTCAAGTTGAGCTTATACAGCCATCATATTAAACCATCATGTGGTTTTATTTTACATGAACATAGGATTGCTGTCATATTAACCAGGGACGATAGGATTGGCACAAGCAATTTACATAAGCAAAAACTCTAACTTCTAAGCCAAAGTCTACTGCAGTGATTCACTTAACAACTTTGGCAAGAAAGGTGGTAAAATGGAGCAAAACCCACCTAACAAATGTCTCACTTAACAACGGAAATTTGGGGCTCAGTTGTGGTCATAAGTTGAGGGCTACCTGTATTTTGTTTTTAATCACAAATACTCTTTAAACCCAATTGTTCAGTGAATCTCTTTGCCCATCGACTTTGCTTGTCAGAAGATCACAAAAGGGGATCACATGATCCCAGGACACAGCAATGTTCATAAATATCAACCAGTTGGCAAGCGTCGGAATTCTGATCACATGATCATGGGGATGCTGCAAAGGTCGTTAACTGTGAAAAATGGGCATAAGTCACTAATTTTTTTTCTGTGCCACTGTAACTTTGAATGGTCACAAAACGAACTGCTGTAAGTCAAGGACTACCTGTACATGGGAGTTGTTAACTGAGCAAAGTTAAAACCAATCTCCATTTTCATCCTGGCCCTGCCTACTGTTAACAGTGCACCTTCGGGTGACTCTCTAAAGATGACCCCTCTCCTACCAGAAACAGTGGGTCCTGATGTTTTTCAAATTGGCTAGGGAATTCTGGGAATTGTTCTACACATTTTCAGTGGTGCCAGACAACAAGGCAGTCCATCCATGCCAAGAAAAGAGAGAGAAGAGAGAGAGGTTTAGGATCATGTACATTCTTTTATTTTTATTTATGGGTCAGTATTTTAATAAACTAAGGGACGCGGTGGCTCAGTGGGTTAGGACGCTGAGCCTGTCGATCAGAAGGTCGGCAGTTTGGCGGGTCGAATCCCGAGTGCCGCGTAACAGAGTGAGCGCCTGTTACTCGTCCCAGCTTCTGCCAACCTAGCAGTTTGAAAGCATGTAAAAATGCAAGTAGAAGAATAGGGACCGCCACGGTGGGAAGGTAACAGCGTTCCGTGCGCCTTTGGCGTCTAGTCATGCCGGCCACATGACCACGGAGACGTCCTCGGACAAGCGCTGGCTCTTCGGCTTTGAAACGGAGATGAGCACCGGCCCCTAGAGTCGGAAACGACTAGCACGCATGTGCAGGGGAACCTTTACCTTTACTTATTTTAATAAACACCAAATCAGTATTGGTGGCGGTGCCTGCCGCTGTTTGCCCACTTAAGGAGGAACGGATGGTGCCTTCCCAAATGAGCTGCCAGATTTTGCCAAGAAGTGTGAAGTGGTACTGATGGGGAGTTTAATTACTCCAATATCTGCCGGAAACTCTGCAAAGCTTCCTGATTTGCCTTCTTGACAACATTCTCCTTCAAAGAGCAGAGGAAAAGTTTAGCGAACATTTGAAAAACAAAAATGAAACATTATAGGCAGGTAGCCCAGAATACTAGAAAAAGGGCCAGGAAATAGAACTGAAAGAATAGATGAAGGATGCTAGAAATAATAAATAAGAATCTTTTTTTAGATAAATACAGAATAAAAAGAAGAGGATTTGGTAAATTAAGCAGGTAAGCAAAAATGGCAAAATGCCAACAGGTAACGAAGAATAAAAAACCAGATCTATTCAACTTCCATTGTGACTCCATCTCCTCTAATCTGAGAAGTGGAAATGAATGAACAGGACTGAAGTACAGTAAGGAATTACAGATAGTCCTCAACTTACAACCATAATTGTGCCCAGAGTCACAGTCGTAAATCTTGCAGGCTGCTAAGCAGGTCACCAAAGGACCATGCCTGATTCCATAACCCTTTTTTGTGGTGGTCGTGAAGCAAACACTGAAGTCACTAACTAAATGGCCACGGTTGCTAAGTGAATGCAACTGTACCCAATGGGTCGCGTTTGTTGCCAAAACCAATAAATTGTGGTCGTGTGACTGCAGCACACTGTACACACCCAGAAATATGAGCCAGTTCCCAAGTGCTCAGATCATTTGACCATGCAGGGGGGGCAGGGGGGGTGTTGGAAGCGGGTTCTAAGAACCTTTTGAGGGGGGTCCATTGTAACTTTGAAAAATTGCCAAGCTACCAGTCATAAGTTGAGGAACACCTGTAGCCTGCAGTATTTGGCTCAAAAGCAGAAAACGTGTTTCAGAGCAGGTGTTACTTGCTCTCACTGTGGGCAGCTCCTCGATTCTTTTACCTGAGCTCCTTGTCACTTATCTTCCTAACTCAAACACATCTCCCAGCTCAGGAAAAGTTCTGAATACACCTGTATTAGATCCAGTAGCACCTTTTCCACTCTGTAACCAAATATTACACATGTTTAGACGAGAATGCTTCTTTACTTCGAATGGGTTTCAATCTCTAGAGCCAGATGAATAGCATTCTAGAGCAGAGGTACCTTTTGGGCACCAGGGACCAGTTCCGTGGAGAGTTTTTTTTTTCCGTGGCCCGGAGGGTGCATGGTTTTGTGTGCTGCCTGCATCTCGCAGATGGGGGCTTTGCTTGTTTGTGAAGACCGGTTGCTGGCATGCGGTGGCCCGGTACCGGTCCACAGACCAGGGGTTGGGGACCCCTATTCTAGACTAGAGTACTAAGTCACAAACCTGTCAGTCTAGCACTGAGACCTAGGGATCATAAAGCAATCGATCTATAAGCACCCTGAAAACAATGCAATAATTACCCAAAAGTCAAGATGGCGACTTCAAGATCAAGCTTTTCTAAATTTATTTTACTTATTTGATTGTAACTTCCTGGTAGATTATGGGAATGCCAAGGAGGATTATTTTCAGATTACACAACTAATAGTTTCACTACATCCTACACAGGTCAGATTCCCCAGTCAAATTTGCAGCCATTCTTCAAGGGCATTGCACTTGAAGAAGACAGTGAAACCAAACCAACTGGTTTGGAAAAGATCAATGAACATGATCCTGGGACAAGAAACAAAGTTCTATAAAGATGGAATGGAAGAACAGGGCACAGTGGGGCTAGGACAGCCCTATAGAAATACTTTCGAGGATGTCATGCATGACCAGAATGGCAGAACATGGAATAAAGGGTTTGCATTACAAGAAGGCTTTGTAGATGAGAAACAAACATTTAAGAAGAGTAGAACTACTTTGGCAGTAGAACATGGTGCCTGGAGGTGGCGTGTTCTCCTTCACACATGCATTCAAGCAGAAGCTGGAAACCCCTCCTCTGAAGAAGCCTTAATCTGGTTTCCTGCACTGAGCAGGGAATTTGGACTCGATAGCACTAAATATCCAATGCATCTTTCTTCAACACCCCCTGCAGATGTGCGAGATTCAACTCAGAATTCTTAGCAAGGGACATAAAACCGCCCTAGGTCTTCTGAACGAGGGTGGGATATATAAATCAATAAAGAAACGAAGGCTAACGAAGGCATTCTGAGAGTCAAAGGATATGCATCATAGGTAGGGAAAAGCAACCAAATGAATAATAAGTGAAATCCTTCACGGCAGCTGTCCCCAACCTTTCTGCTACCAGGGACTGGTTTTGTGGAAGACAATTTTTCCATGGACTGGGGGAGTGGGGGGTGGGTGGTAGGAGAGGGTGATGGTTTCACATGCAACCTAGATCCTGTGCATGCACAGATGAAGCTTTCCTCGTTTGCCTACTGTTTCCACGGTTCCAAACAGGCCACACACCAGTACCAGTCCGTGGCCTGGGGGTTGGGGACCCCTGCTTCAAGGTGTTTGACCACTTGTAAATATTCTCCTTCTTTTGGTATCATTTCCCCCCCCCCCCATTATAAAGCCATTACGATGGAGGGATAGGACTAGGAAGATGGGAGTTAAAATCCTCACTCCACCATAAAGCTTCCCTGAGACGGATTCCTATTTTTAGCCTCACTGTTGTGAAGAAGAAAAAATTGAGGGAGAAGGCCTAGGTTTCCCATTTTCCTCTCCCTGTGCTTAGGGCCATGGGCATTTTAAAAATACGCAGACCTAACATGAGCAGAGCACCTCTCTACTCTTCACTGAACCATGCATTTTCTTTTTAGCCTGAAACAGGTCACACAGGCAATCTTTGACTTAACATTCACAACTGGGACCAAAATTCTGGTCACTCAGCGATCCAGTTACTAAATGAGTCGTTAAGTGACCAGATTCTTTTTTTTTACTGTGATCATTAAGTGAATCACATGGTCACTGAATGAATCCCACGGTCGTTAAGCAAATCCAACTTCCCCAACTAGCTTTGCCTGTCAGAAGCTCACTGGGAAGGTTGCAAATCAAGATCACGTGACTGCAAGACGCTGCTGCTGCTGCTGCTGCTGCAACACTCATAAATGCAAGCTGGTTGCCAAGCCCCAAATTGTGATCATTGTGACCATAAGAGTGATACGAAGGTCAAAACTTCAAAGACCAGTTTAAGTCATTTTCTTCCCCAAGGCCATTATACCTTCAAACTGTTGTTAAATAAACTGTCATAAGAGGGGGACTAAATATAACTAGTTTAAAGAACAGCAGAGAAAGGCTGGGCTTGCGCTAGATCTAAAACCCTCCTCCTAAATCAAGGCTATGGTCTTCCCAGTTGCAATGTATGGCTGTGAAAGTTGGCCCATAAAAGAGGCTGAGTGCCAAAGAATTGAGGCCTTTGAACTATGGTGCTGGAGAAGACTCCTGCGAGTCCCTTGGACTGCAAGGCGATCAAACCGGTCAGTCCTAGAGGAGATCAACCCTGACTGCTCTTTAGAAGGCCAGATCCTGAAGTTGAAACTCAAATACTTTGGCCACCTAATGAGAAGGAAAGACTCAATGGAGAAGAGCCTAATGCTGGGAAAGGTGGAGGGCAAGAGAAGAAGGGGACAACAGAGAATGAGGTGGCTGGATGGAGTCACTGAAGCAGTAGGCGTGAGCTTAAATGGACTCCAGAAGATGGTAGAGGACAGGGAGGCCTGGAGGAACGTTGTCCATGGGGTCACGATGGGTCGGACACGACTTTGCAGCTAACAACAACAAATCATTTTCAATCAACGCACAGCCCAAGTATTTGTTATATGCGCAATTAATACATAAAACAGTTTATGATCTTGCTTTTATTGCTTGGTTTGTGAGTAACTTTGCTCTCTCTTGATCTGAATACTATACTCCCTTCCTTAAAGAAACATCCAAGCTATTTCAACCAGGTTAAGGAGGATGGGAATACGAAAGCGAGAAGTCTCCGAACCCCAAGCGGTGGCCCTATCTTCGTTCCCAGCTCACCTTCTGTTCATCAGGAACCTGTATTTTCCGGGCCTTTTTCATGATCGGCTGGGGCTTAAGCTCCTCTTCTGAGAACCGATGCTTGCGAGGGTCAAAGGTCTCGTGGCCTGGAATGCTGGACAGTGCCAAATCAGCAGGGTCAGGGTCAAAGTTCATGAGGACCTCCACAGCCTCCGGGTCTACCGGGCTGGGTGTGCTTCGGGACACTGGCGTGATAGGACCTGAGGCAAGTTAAGGAGGAAGGCAGGTGACAGAAAAGCACCAACAAAAGTATCTGCTCATAACCTACTACCCTCCAACCACCCCTTTTGCTTCCCGGTGCACCTCAACTCTTCAAGAAAGGGATTGACTGATATTGTGGAGAGCAACAGGGACACACAGTTACGTCTCTTGATAACCCAGTACATTTAAGTCTTCCTGAGGATTAAAGGCATGCAGAGGGGCTGGGAAATTTATGCAGGTTAAGCAGCACTCCAACCCCATTGAAGTAAAGGTGGATTTTCTGGAGCACCCCATGTCTGACAGGGGCTTAAGAAACAGCCAGAGAAGGGGCATAGGGGCAAACGTGTTCTGGCAACTGCAAATCAAGGGACGGTTGAATTAAAAGAGCGTGTCTCAAATCTCAGCAACTTTTAAGAAGTGTGGACTCGCAACCCCCAGAATTCCACACTTCTTAAAAGGTGTTGAGGAGGAAAAAAACGCTGCTTTAAAAGTTTATTAAGTTACCCTGCCTGGGAAAAACGGGGCAGGGAAGGAGAAAGTCATTTTGCGGCTGGCAGAACCAGAGACAGCCTGGAGTTGTGCGATGCTAAAACACGCCTGTGCAATGGAAAATGAGAGCAGAATTGCCAGAAAACAGGGACTCAATATACTCTGACAGTCCTCCTAACCTTTAACCCTCCCCTAACGACTAGCAGACTAGCACGCATGTGCGGGGGGGGGGGGGAACCTTTACCTTTAAACCTGGAACAGCCCCCTCCCCCTCTGTGCTTCTAACTCCAAATTTCCTGGTCCCTCCTCCCTCAAGATTTAGGACTTAAGAAAGTGAGCTTAAAATGCTAAGTCACAAAGCAACATCCCCTCCATACATTATAACCTGCCCTTTTCTAATGCTCCCCACCAACAACCTGGAACTAAATCAGCTGCTGAAGATTCATCCTGGATCCAAAAAGCCGGCTTTGCCACTTAACCTCCATTTCCTGTTCTAGCCAACGTTTTTCACTGCCAGCATGAAAGCTTTTTCTTCTTAAGCAAACCAAGATCGTTGCTGTCCCCTTTTGCCTTCTGCTGCAACGGAGCCGTTTTCTGTGGAGGAACCCCGGTGCTCGTGCCTGTTGGTTGGAGAACCCAGGTACCCTCCCTTCCCACAACCCCCTCTCCCCCTCCCCCTCCCCCTGACATCTGCCAGTCATCCCTCCTAATCTCCTCCCCCTTGGAGACCCCAAATGACAGCCCTTGCTTGATTAGCTCCACCCGCCTCCCTTCTTTCGGAGAGCCCCAGGGCTAATCTGCCTGGCTTTGCAACCACCAGCACCCCCTCACCCCCCCCCCCCCGCTGCTGCTGGCCCCTCGTGGGAACCTGCCTGCTGGGAGAGCCACACAAGGCACCCCTGGAGAGGCCCTGCCCGCCTGCCTCACACCGCAGCCCCACGTGCCCGCTTCGCCCCGCCCTGCGCCGAGGAAGGAGCGATGAGCGCAGAGCCCAGCCGAGCGACGTGTGTTCGCAGAGGCAGGGTGAGAAACGTGAGCGAAAGCAGGAGGCTCCATGCACAGACACGAGACTGGGCCTTTCCAAGCGGGCGTGGCTGACACAGGGCCTCTGGCACGCCAGGAACACGGGATTCCCCGCAGCCTCCCGGCACGCTAGGGCCAAGTCTCCACTCCGGGACACGTGGACACACATTCAAACATGCACAGGGAGGGAGGGAGGGAGGGGGGCTTCAGGCCTCCTCCTTAAGGTGGGGAGGGGGAGACCCACCCCTGATGTTCAGGAAAGGGGGAAGCTTCATCCTCTTATAGGTGGAGGGGAGGAAAGGCCTTACATCTAGGATCCCCAGTGATTGTGCGAAGGGGAGGTTTTTCTGTTTTTAAATGGAGGCTATTGGTATCCAGAAATGCTGACAAGAGCTGATGAAGCAATGAGAAAGGGTGGGAGGGTAGGGGGAATGGATTGGGGGTGGGTGGGTAGTACAGGGTAAATATCAAGATAATATTTTGCAGTCACTGGCGGTCTTTGATGCTCTCTGAGCTTGGTGATTTTCTTGCAGACGTTTCATTGCCAAACTAGGTAACTTCATCAGTGCGCTAATGATGTTGTCTAGTTTGGTAATGAAAGATCTGCAAAAAAAAACAACCCACCAAGCTCAGAGAGCACAAAGGACCCTATAGAGTTTTTAGAGGAAGGGGTGACTTAAATGCAAGAACATCTAGAGAGGGGGAGGCAATTTATATTTAATGTTTTGGCTTATATACCCCACCCTCCAAATATAAGAGCTCCAGTTATTTTCTTTAGATTTAAGTAAAAGAGAAAAGTGTTGGCAGTGCTCTTAGATTCACTGATCAATAGATCTGGATTAATAAAACAATTCCTGTGTCCATTTCACACAGCGTGCTGAAACAATTAAAACGTTATGGCATAATGCGATGGCCTGGTTGATGGCTGGATTGTCTTTCCATGCTGGGCCACCTAACTTCATGGAGCTTTAGTGTGTTGTGGGAATCCAGCTTATGTCTTAAAAGGAAGAGATGGAGCATTCAGGAATGCTGAGTGTTCCAATTAATAGTGAGTTAACCAAGTTAGAGAAAGTGAAGGATCATAGTTGGGGAGAAACTTTATAGGATGTAGAGGGAGGGAAGGCTGATGTACCATCAAGTCTTAAAGTTTGAGAGGGACCATATACATTTATCAAATATAGGAATTACAAATTCACTTCAAAACCTGCATCATCTTGGACATCAACTTAACACAGTACTGATTACACTGTTTGATGTGATTAAATCATTACTGATATGCGAGTCAATCTGGAGCACCACTGATCTAAGAATAACTCCAGAGCAGTGTCTCTCAACCTCAGCAACTTTTAAGCTGTGTGGACTTCAATTCCCAGAATTCCCCAGTCAGTTATGTTGGGAATTGAAGGAATTCTGGGAATTGAAGTCCACACAGCTTAAAAGTTGCTGAGGTTGAGAGACACTGCTCTGGAGTTATTCTTAGATCAGTGGTGCTCCACCTATAAAGCCCTACATGGCCTGGGTCCGGGTTATTTGAGGGAACACCTGCTGCCGGCATCAAACGCCCTTCGCCCAGTGCGCTCCCACAGGGAGGGTCTGCTCAGGGTTCCGCCGGTGAGAGATTGCCGGCGGGTGACACCCAGGGATAGGGCCTTCTCAGTGGGAGCGCCTGCCCTCTGGAACCAGCTGCCAGTGGAGCTGAGGACTGCCCCCGACCTCCGATCATTCCGCCGGGGCCTGAAGACCTGGCTCTTTGAGCTCCCGGGCCCAGGCTGAGGAGAAAATTTTAACTGGGGTTTTTAAGTGTACAGGGTGAATTTAATATTTTTTAACTGGTTTTTAACTTTTGTATGTTTTGATTTTTAATTCCCTGTAAACCGCCCTGAGTCCTCAGGGAAAGGGCGGTATACAAATGTGATAAAATAAATAAATAAATAAATAAACACTGCTGCAGAATGCAATCCCGTATTGCATATTCTCCAAGGAGTCCCAAACATTGTGGATGGAATCAATTCACCTTCACTAATCTGCTCTCCCAATATTTTTCACCATAACCAGCAAGCACCAGATTCCCAACCAAAGTTCTGTAAACTTCCTCTTTTCCCCCAACCTTTGCACAATCACACTTCGAAATGGAAGCAGAAAAGCAATATTCGGAATCAAACCTGGTGGATCAAACTTCTTATTATTCTGTTTCTTAAAAATCCACACAGCCCACCTTTCTATTGGGAATCAGAACAAGGCTCACTCAGAAATGAAGTCTAAAAACAATATTATTATCACTCTGAGCTGGGTTTTGCACAATGCTGTGAATTTGATTACTGAATTAATCCATTTTCTGATGTTGCTGAACCATAAACTATGCAAACAGGCTGGACTTGTGAAATGTGCTAATCCTTCCTCCAAAGCCCCAAACGAGGTTAAAACTAACAAAACATAGTATGTTGTGCAAATCCAAAGACATGGAAGTTTAGAAGTAATTGTCTTCAACATGGGGGTTGAATACAACACTTAACTTCTCAGAAGTCCCCGGAGCCTATGAGACTGTTAAAGTAATAATAAAGCCGAGTATATACATTCATCTGCAATGTTTTTACTGCTGTAAGTTGTCTCCATCCCTTTCTATGTATTCTTTTAATACATCAATTCTATTATAACATAGAATTTTCATCCATTGGATCAAACCTCAACAGGTGTACCTCTAGCTGTATGGACTACATC